>NW_022995746.1:8495926-8649667 GCF_900245975.1 Drosophila guanche | reverse complement strand
CATTTTTATTCAAGCCGGCACTCCAACAGCGCATCTTCTTCACTTTCCTTTTTACTGACAATTACACAGTAAAATGCAAAGAGAGTTCCAAAAATGTGAAATCACCCTACTCTAATTTAGTCGGCTTGCATCGAATTCCAGAGACGGATAGTCAAAGTGCTCGAAATAATACATGTGCATCAGATTTGCAAGTAGGAGAGCGAGTCATAAGCCACCAACACCAAGAATGCAATTGTCTTTCCTATTCACTCATACAAACCAAAAAGAACGACATAGCTCAGTTTGCTCTCTCGCGCTCACAAGAAAACCAAAGAGAGCCATAAAGAAAAATAATATATACAAAACAAACGGCTCATTTTGATAGTTTAATTAAAATAAATCATAAATTTAACTCCCTTTATATTTTCCAATCGATTTTCCGATTAGTTTGATAGGAATTCATGCCAGCACTCCAGCAGCTCAACATTTTCATATTCTTTCTCCTTTTCACTTCCTCATTAGCTAAATGTAAAGAGAGCGAACACCCCAGATCTCTGCAGCTCATCTTTGATCTCTGCCCCAGATCTTTGTGAGTAGGGGAGCGCGGCCTAAGCCTCCGACACCTACGCAGTTTACCTGCTTTGCAGCTTCCTCTTCCCCATTCCAGTAGTTAAAAATTTGTCAGCGCGTTCGGTCAAGTACGGATTCGGTCCGCGAAAAATCGGAAAAATCGGGAAAGTAAGGGAAAATTCGGGAAACTAAACGGGCAAAAGTATCGTTGTGGAGTAATGTGCAGTGTGTGTTAGTGAAGTGTAGTGAAATCAATCAAAAATCAAGGTCAATTGCGGAGGAGCACAGCGAAGCTAGAAGCAGATCGTCGATGGAAATATGCGGCAATATGTGAAAGTGAAGTGTGTGTTGGTGAAGTGAAATAAAATGTGGTGCAATGGTCGTAACATTTAGTGGACAAAAAATGCGAGATCATTTGCGAAATATGCGACAATATGTGAAAGTGAAGTGTGTGTTGGTGAAGTGAAATAAAATGTGGTGCAATGGTTGAACATTTAGTGGACAAAAAATGCGAGATCATTTGCGAAATATGCGACAATATGTGAAAGTGAAGTGTGTGTTGGTAAAGTGAAATAAAATGTGGTGCAATGGTTGAACATTTAGTGGACAAAAAATGCGAGATCATTTGCGAAATATGCGACAATATGTGAAAGTGAAGTGTGTGTTAGTGAAGTGCAGTGAAATCAATCAAAAATCAAGGTCAATTGCGGAGGAGCACAGCGAAGCTAGAAGCAGATCGTCGATGGAAATATGCGGCAATATGTGAAAGTGAAGTGTGTGTTGGTGAAGTGAAATAAAATGTGGTGCAATGGTTGAACATTTAGTGGACAAAAAATGCGAGATCATTTGCAGTGAAATATGGTGAAATGGCAAAAAGGCTAAAAGCAGATCGGCGTTGGAAATATGCGGCAATATGTGAAAGTGAAGTGTTATTTATGTATGTGTATTATTTGTGTATTATTTTTCGTACAAATGTATGTACGTATATAGAGCAAAAATGTTCTAAATTTGCACCAAGGGCTTGCAAAGTGTGTGTGTGAAAATGTGCCAAAAAAAGGCGCGAAGTTGTCCCCTCCCCTTACCATGCAATCATATAGAAGCGCAAGAAAAAAGAAGAGGCGCAAAAAGCAAAGAGAAAGTGTCTGCGCTCTTATTTCAAGTGTCTCCTAATAGGGTGAGGCAACCCAATTCATGCTAGTTTGACTCTCTCTCGTTGAGTGTGTGCGTACGAACTTCCGTCCCAGCGCCTCACCCTAAATTAATGTGCTCAAAATCTGTGCTCTTATTAGAATCTCTCGCTCGATCCCGTTACATTTATTTCGTTTCGTTCGTTTCGTCGTATCGTCGCGCGGGTTACGTATGCAGGTGTGTGAAGAGGACAATAAGTGCTTCACGACACATGCGAAAAGAAGAAGCTCAATGAGGAAAAGAAGAATGTAAAAGGTAAGTGAAAATTCATGTTTTATGTTTGCTTTACAGTTTATACTTCTTTTTTTTCGCAAATGCTCGTATATTTTTTCTCAGTGATTTACACTCTCGAAATTAACCAAAAACAATTCTCCTTACACTTACACCTCTCGATAAGTGAGTGTGGGTGCACGCAAAGGCAGTTTTTAATTAACGTGATAAAATTCTCTTTCATGCTCCCATTACCTGGCTCTCTTTGCATCATTTTTATACTCTATAAATTAATTATTTTCTTTTAAATTAATTTTGTGGAATATATATTTCTAGTTTCTTTTGTGTTTTTTTTTCTGTTATGTTTTATGCGTATTAATTATGATCAAACATTACATACTTATTTTCAATGTATAATTTTACTAAAACCTTCAAAAATACTTATTTCCCTCCCTTCAAACACCGACTGAAATGCATGACAAAGCAATATTATTTATCAACATTTCTGTCCTGTATTCACTTCCATCGAAATAATTTCCAGTTAAGTTCACCTGAAAGCAGCAACAGCAACAAACTGTAAATTACGCAGAAAATTCCCAAATGATGAAAGCAAATGAGATTTTCATTTGAATACAAAAAAAAAAAAAAAGAATATATTTTTGGCATAAAAAAAAGTCTCTAAATTTCAATTTGAATGACTGACCCATTTGGTGGTCGTTCGGGTCGTTCCTCTGTCTGGAAAATCATTTGCACAATCCATTCAGAAATATCATTGCTATGCCCAGGACCCATCCACTGACAGGCAGAAGATACCAACAGGCAGGACATCCCCACAACCATCTATCGATTTTCAGGATAGACGGGTCTGGGGACGAAGGCTGCACGACCAGCAAATATTTATCATAAATATCGCACCAAAAATCGAATAACAGCCAAGTTTTGAAGGCCTTTTTGGGATGTCCGCCTCACAGTTAACTGTAAATTTTGAACCCTTGTCCAAGCTGTGACTGCAACTGTAAAACCGTATCGCGGCGACCATGTCAGTAGGTGTCCTTGAATGTGTTTCCGTACATGTGTGGACACTGAAAGAAAAATATATGACAAACTGTTGAAGTATTGAAGATTGAAATTCCTTTAAACTAGATTATAAAAATTAAGCAAAATGGATACCTTCAAACAGGTTGGCTTACACGTGTTCTTGGCTCGCGATTGTTGTACTGACCAGAGTGTATGTATTTCTCCCAGTGTAAATGTACGTGTATGTGTGCTTGTATCTGTGTGTTGTTGCTACTTGTTTTCACATGAACACCACAATCTCGTGGGCGTGTGGCACGGCGCGATAAGTGAAATCACTGTGCGCTTGGTGCGCGACAACCAAAACATGAACTACAAATTGTTGAACACAAATGGCACTGCCACCGTGCGTCCATTGTGTTGTCGGGGAATTATGTTTAGGATGTAGAATGCAGCCCCCAATCCCGCGATGAAGTGGGGCAAGTGTTGAGCCGATAACAGACAGTCGGAGATGACATTTCCCGGAACAATGGCCAGGTGTGGCATCTGACTGAATGATGATAAGGAAAGTAGAATATTCTTCGCATAATTACACATGAAGGTGGAAAGATTTCGTTAGAGATTTTGCATGGCATTGAAAGTGAAAATGGATATCCAGAATATTTTGTATGACTTTGTCACTGCATACATAAACTAGTACATGAAAAAAAGTTTTTGACATTAGTTTTACTTAAGAATAGTGAATTTGTGATTGTAAATAAATAACCAATATCATCTATTCCTAAAATTCACAAATCGAAACATTAATTTCAGTTAATGTCATCGCACCCTTACGAAAATCTTGTTCATAATTGAAATATGTTTTCCTCACTGATATCCCAGCAGGAATTTAAGCCATGCTTCGTATTTTAGCACAAGCATCGACATGAGTTATACTTGAACTTCTTTTGCGAGGAGGAAAAACGAATCCGCATTCAGAACCACGGATAGGCACCCCAAACACACTCTCCTCGCCTCGCCAAGAATTGCAGACACATTTTGGTCATAAAACATAAATCTGCAACAGCCGCAACAGCAACAACAAAGTGCAGGCAAAAGTTCAAGAGCTCACAACTGGATCTAGATTTGTGTTTGTATATAGTTCGCCTGCTGCTCAGCCAAAAGCCTCCCCCATCCCCTGCCCTAGTACAGTGCCAGCCATCGTATAATGATGCCAAGTTATGTTTTCATGTGTTTTGTTTGGTTTTTCTTTTTCGTTTGTTTGTTGCACACTTTTTCTCTTTCCATGTTTGCTCGATAGTCGTAAATTCTGTGGCAAACGAAGAAAAAAGTGCTCGATACATGTTCGAGCGAAAGGGTATATCCACTGAATCGACAGGTGTACATATGTCTTGTGAGAATTATTTATATAATTTATAATTTGTAAGTTATTTTCAGATACAAATATATGCATGAATTCCAAGAAATATTCCAAACATTCGTTTTAGGGAATGAAACCCTTCGTTGTTAGAGAATACACAGAATATCCAAACTTCTCCCATATTCCCATACCATCTGAAAGTTCACTTACCCCATTCATGACTCTGTGTGGACTGTGTGTTTCTGGTTATAGCCAGCGTTTGGCGACTAGGCCATAAAACATAAGCCGGGTCCAAGAAACGCGAAAAAGATGAGAATTTCTCAAATAAATTTGGGCGTCTTTCTATTTTTTTTTTTTGGTTTGAGGGCATGGCCAGGGGCACGCCCACACAATTTTATCGCCTGCTGTTGCATAAACTAAAAATTGAAAAAATCCACCAAAAAGGACGAGCAAAATGGTGGGCGGCAATAGAAGTCAGTGTATGGGTTCTGGTACGTGTCCTGCCAAGAGAATTTTTGTGCTCTTGGTAATGATAATTCTCATTGGAATGGTGGGTGTAGGGTTTTATCCATTCAGAGGATATAATAAGTCTAAGAAGTCTAAGTCAAACATCTTTGTTTAGATTTTTAATTTTCGTTTTGCCAATGAGAATCTCAAGTCGAATCATGATTGCTTTATTTAATATCCAATTGAGCAAAGGATCATTGAGTGTATCTAAAACTTCGCTCCGAAAACCAAGTCCACCTATTATTGCTGCAGTTTGGGTCATCGCCACAGCAGCCGCAAAAGCCGCAGACAAACAGTTTGCTGGTTCGGTCCCAAGGAGGGGTTTGCTCTGTACCACTATTATGCATTTTTGGTTTATGGATTCAGCTTTGGTCCAGCATGCGCTCAGTCGGAAAATGAGAGGAATGTAGGGGTGGAGCAGTGGCGGCCGAATGCGAGGAGTACAGCAATGTTGCCCCGGGCTGTTCTATTTTTTGCATAAAATTTCAATGTTAAGTTGTGGATTGATAGATTGTTGCTGTTATTATTGTGAAACAATTTGTTGGCCCATTAAATTGTATCTCTCACAGTTTGTTTTAGCTGTTGTTTTTCCGGCTATTTTCCCCCTGTTTCCTCTGGGAATCAATGTATCTGACTTTCCCATCCCCTCCTTTCGTTTGTCTACGGCATGTCCGACCAATTTTAATTGGCCATCACGTCCAGCCATCGCACTTTTGTTGAGTGATGCCCTAAATGTTTACATTAAATTAAATAATTAATTTGCAAAAGTTAAACAAGTGTTTTACTTATGAACTTTACTTTGTGCGTTCGTTCCAGTTAATTAGTTGCCTTTCAATTGATTTCATTACAAATCATAAACAAAAATGAGGTTGATCCATGGGCAGAGATAATTACAAAGAAAACCCAGCCAAGCCATATTTTGGTTTATTTGTGAAATCGAAAGTTTAATTTAGAAATACTTGTGCAAGAATCCATTAGACACTCGACAAAAAAGGAAGGGAAGAAGAGTTATACAGAAAACGTGCGCTTAGCAATCTTTTTGTGGAGTGTGTGTTACACAGCAGACGGAAAAGTTCCGCATATTACAGCTTTTCAAACTACTCAACTCCTTTTTCAGAGGCTTCCACACTTTTCTTATTTTCTTTACCCTTTTTTTCTGCGAGATGAGAAAGAAATTCTGCTCACGCCGCTCAATTATGGCGCTAATATGCACTTGACAATGTAATGACATTTATTGAGCGGCAATGGCATTCTCTCTCGATGGCTGTCACTGAATGGAGAGATGTCTGCTATAGAGAGTGCTGCTCTGGAGGGTACATGGTTCTACCCCCCTTCCCTGATTCGCTGATTGAATGTGTCGAGTGCTGCGGAGGGTGGGGAGTGGGAATTCTGATTCAACAGCCAGACATTTGTCGAAATGTGAAAGAATTTCTCGATTGGCGCGCGACGCTCGCCCCGAAGGCTTGAATAGCGTTAATTTCATGTTGCTGACAAGGCTTATTGACAGGAAATCGCTGCCTTGCGGTGTCCCAAATGGGTGTTGGAGTGTGTGTTGCAGAGTTCGTTCCAGGCCAGTGTTTGTCAGTGTGCTACAAAAGCGCTACACTTATTAATCAAGGGAACGGGGAAATCGGTGCGGCTTTAGAGGATGCTCAAGAGATGAGGCCCTTGGGGCATGTCTAATAGTGGGTTAGAGTGGATGCAAATATTTGTAGACGTCTAATCAAACAATTTTCACAATCCCACAGTTGCACGTTGACTCGTCCGTCCTACGCCAAAACCTCCTTACCCCGCACACATTTTCCCTGTAGTTTCAATTAAATTTCGTGCTTTGAGTGAAGTTGCACAAAATTATTATTTATCAATATGGTTGCACCACACACATGTGTTGCCTGCCACAGACGCCACGCTGCTCGTAATCCCAGTCTTGTGTGTCATACAAGTATAAATGTATATGCATGTCTCTATGTATATCTGTGGGAGTTTCACTTGACGAAAATTGAAAAATAACACATCTAAAGGGAGGATAAAACCGAGAGAAAAGCAGTTTGTGGCATCAGATTTGCATATGCATAGGTCCCATGGTTTTTTCGGGGCATGATATGAGCGATACACTGCTGTCTAGAGTTGCAACCGGATTCTAATCATCGCATAGGATCTTGCATTCCAAATATTGTTCTCTTTTGACAGCAAATATCCAAGTCAGAAAATATCTTGTACCATCCCCAACCTGTCCAGAGCACATATTCTGCCACTGATATTCTTATGATTCCTGAAAAGAGTTATATATTTGACGGCTTACAAATTCCCAATTTGCATGTGTTTGTGCAGGTCGGATGATTTATTCCGCCATAAAGGATTACATGGACAAATAAACAACTGCCAAATTATCTCATTGCTCGGATGCGCCTTTTCCTCCTGTTCCAACTTTCAGTCCTAGCCTTGCCTTGCCTATCTTTCAGCCCTACCTTTAAGTCTTTCATACCACTTTGTTTTCGACTTTCAATTGGCTTTCCCCCTTGCATTTCTCCGTTGTTGGTGCCCATGGCTTTTGCTTGTGCTGTGTGCTGATACCCCCCGTGTTTTCTTTGTCTGAAAAGCTACTGCCACTTCCATTTAAATACGCATGTCATTTGTACACCCATACGACGTGGATGCTGGGTAGGGATACATATCTTACATCCACACGATGTGGGGAAAAATATCTTACATCCTTTCGCTTGGGAGGAGGGAATTTCCTCCAGCCAGCTGTAGGAATTCATTCCCTGCCCCCGAATCATCAAATGAGCTTAAGCTAACAAGGTTTTTGTGGATTTTCCAGGCATTACGGCCTGGTTTGTAAGCCAAAATGTTTGTTTGTGTGTGTGTGGGTGTGTGTGCTGGAGGCGTGGCTAAGTAGCCCTCTTCCCTCAAACGGTGTCTGCATTTGAGGAGCCTGTGAAAATTGCCAAAAGTATTGTGCAAAACTCATTTCCTAATGTCAAAAGCGAAGTGAACAGATTGAGTGGGTATCAGTGGAGTTGAATCGATTGACAAATGCTCTCAAATGCTATCTAGAAAATATCTAAAAATCTAGCAAACCTATTTTATATTTCTGTCAAAACTTTCCCAGGAAACTTTAGCCACAAACTCTTTTCGAAATGCCAAGTACTCGGTCTAATTAGAGTGTTGCAAATATCGAAAAATAGGCTACAGCTACGACTTATACAGTGGTTCTGGGCTAGATGGGGGCATCCTTTGAATATCCTTGATTTATATGCGATTCTCGCTTTGCTTTACCCTCCATACTCACGTCCTTTGCATATCCTGCATGTTTTCGTATATTTGCTTGCCTTCTGGATCGAATGTGTTTATTGGTCTTGGCACATAATAAAATTATTTATTGCAATATAAAGGAAAATAAGAAAGAGTAGGGGGGAAATACGGAATTCTCGTAATCATTTTTCGTTGAGGCATGCTACGCTTTCACTTTGCTTCTCCGCGTTTGTGTCGTGCCCCATGTTCCTTTTCAATTTGCATTTGCATGTTGCCCCATAAATACGCCGCCAAACAAAAATAAATAAAATTAAATAAAATAAAAATGTGCAAACCCATTGCCGCAGAGGATGCGAGAGGTGGGAGTTTTTCAGGTGCGATGCGATGGGTGGTTTTATTGTTTATCAATAAAAGAGCTCGTAAATTACGTGAAGCACGCACACATGGGAGTAGAGCGGATATGTGTGTGTGTTCCTCAGAGATGAGCGATTTATGAGTGCGAAGGCAACTTTGGCGACAGATAATCGTTTTGTTATGAGGAGATTGTCTGTGATTCTGTAGCTTATTGGATTAACAAAATATATAAACAAATATGTATTTATTCGAATTTGTTTTAAATATGGTTTTATACAAAATAATGAACAAAACTATACAACAAAATTAGGAACGGATATGGCATCAATTAAGAAAATCTTTTTACTTCCTTAAAAAAATCAAAAAATATTCTCCAACTGAAAAATGTGTCATATACCTATAGATCATCACTTTTCCTAAGCCACAAGCCACATACATTAAATACTTTCAGTTTGAGCATCTCTATCTTTACTGGGGCAGAACATTTATTCAGGCTTCGGTTGGCTTTACTTTGCTTCGGTCGTTTTGTTTGCATAATTGAAATATTTCTAATGACTTTTCAAGGTTTATTGGACAAACACGTCGCTGCATACAGAGAGAGCACAACCAGCTAAACAACCGTGTATATCGTGTGTGTATCCGCCCACACATAGCACCTTTTAGCCCATCAATGTTTGGGGGGTCTTTACCATGCTGAGTCTTTTCTCTGGGGTCATGTATAATGTTCATTTGACGTCGCCTTCGTCTGGTGCCATTTTGTGGGCCTTGCGGCTGGCACACATTTTGCTTTTAAAATATAGTTACACAAAATGCTGTTGCATAGTTTTGTGGGGGCAAAGTCGCAGGATAGGCATCTCCTGCATCCCTCCTTCGTATCACATTGAGTGTGTGTGTGCGTTATAATTCTAGTTTATGCCTAGGGGCGTCATTCACATAAAGTGCTTATGTGTCTATGTCGCATTGTCATTTGTTTTCCCTCTTCTCCTTCCTCGCTCCCTTTCGCTCTGTCTGTTTTCTGGTTAAAGTTTTTACTCCTGCCTCCTCGGTGTAAATAATATTAGCACTAAACGGACAACAACAGGAGTGGCCATAGAAACAATAACTGTGAAAGAGGCGAAACACGACCCTTTAAACACGACTGTCCTGACATAAGCTGAAAGTGGCTATTCTACAGAAGAAACAGAAAAGTAAGAGTATTCGAAAAACTTCTAGTTATGGTCTCAGCAACATCTATAAGAGTATCTTTCGAAAGGCTAGGCCACGCATTCATCTGAAGTAGAGGTAGAGGCAAAGCCATTCCCTTCCACTCCATAGCCTGCCTACCAGCACCCTCTAAGTATATCCACCCCCTGGGCAATAAACTTTTCATTAGCAAGTCAGTCAGTTAGTTGTTTGCTCGCGACAAAAGGCTTTATGTACGTGTCCAGGGTTGTGGGTGAGGTGTGGAGGCCGCCTTAAGTGCAGGACGAGTCCTGCGGTGCGTAACACAGTGACGGCGACAACAAGAGTCGCAGGACTGTGACGAGAGACAAAGTTTGTCAAAGGTTGTGGCCCCTTCTGGTTTTTATGCGGTGCAGCGCGGGGACCATAATTGTTTTATATCTTTTGCTTTTTGTTTTTACTGTTGGCCAAATAACTATTACCGCCACAAATGAAGTATGCCTAGGCGGTACAAAGGGTCTATAATGTTCAAGGATATTAAAGCAAACGCAGTGGAGGAAACCCTTTTAAAGCTCCCTTGAAGTCAAGGACATGGAACATGTATGAAAATTACACGAAAATTACATTTATTTCAACTCATATTAGTTACACTTAAAATTGAATACTACAAGTAATTTTGAATGTGAAAAGCCAAGCTAAAATTTCCTACAAATAGGATTAATCACAATCATCTGTATCTGTATCTGTATCATAGCTGGCTTAAAGTAATCGTTAATCAATTGTGGCTCAATTCGCATGCTAATTACTGCAACAGGAGCTGTTACTTCAAGCAATAACTGGAGCTTGCATATGGAGTCTGCTGGCCTCTTTCCAAGTCGACTCAAAATCCATCCCCGTGCGCACTATCTGGGCAAAGCAGAAGCACTCTTGAGATCATTTGAATAAGCTTCAGCCTCAGCGAAAGTCGCGAACATTTGCAATGCTAACCCCCACAAATACAAGTGCATATGGGGCAACCGTACACACAGATACTCGTATTACCAATGCATACATGCACACATATAGAAACGTACACAGCCTTATGCAAATTCATATGCAAATACGGAGACTCACTTTTCCATTTTTCTTCTCATTCTCCCAATCCTTTTTTTTGTTGAAGGTAAACTTTTTTCTGCTGCCTTTTGCTGGTAGTTTGATTAATTTTTCTCTTTTTTCCCCACTTTTTTAGGTTCATTTGATTGGGGATATATTATGGATTTTGTCGTTGTTATACAGGCAGGATTCAAATGGATCTAGAGGGTAGTATTAGGGGTGGGGTAGGGTAGGACTGGCTAATGCTAATGAGAATGACAAATGTTTATGCTATTGTTGACTTCGCTCTGCTTTGGGAAATTATGCATTTTCCACTCGAAAAGGTAGCAGAAATGCTACCCTCCACTTGATTTATACGCAATTTTCGAGAGGGTAAAAGTTTTTGCAATCCACATAATAAGCTTTCTGCTTTTCCAATTTACTAATTAGCTGACGGTTTGGCTGTTGGGAAAATGCAGCAGCAAATTAACTTGAATGCATCTAAAGATACTTAGGATTGTGGCTAACTTTGGGCAGATCTTTGAAGCAAATAAGGGTCACTCAAGGGTTACAGTCGGTAGTTCATTCCATGAGTTAACCTACCACAAAGAGGCCTCAAAAATGTGCCGTCTTCTCGTCAGGCTCGTCACATTTTATGTCGCATAGTTTTTCCAGCCCCTCTCCATTCCTCCCCATTAGGGTGTGTGCATGTGTATGAGTGTCTCAAATGGCGTCTCATTGTTGTTGCCTCATGTGTTGTGCACTTGTCGCGGTGCTACAGGAATCCACGAAAAACTACCTAAAATAAGGGAAAGACAACAGCGACGGTGAATGGCGTAGATACCCTTTCCTATTTATATTTAAATTAAATTAATTCCGAACCGGTTTGATTAGTATAAAATCGGATTGGTAAATGCTCGTTCCATTTGTATCCTCTTTTTCCACTCACCTCCTCAATTTAAATCTAATTCTTCTTAGAACATTTTTTCTGTGTTGCGACAATCCTTTAAAATCAGCAATAACCTTTGAAAAAGGGTATACAAACCATCCACAACAGCGCCAACAAAGTGCCCTTCCTCTTGTATTCTGCTGTGTGTTTTTTTTCGGTGGGGGACTACACACATTCCAATGGCTTCGTCACGACTTTGCTCTTGTTCTTTCCGCTGCTACGAGTGCCATTGCCATTTTATGAATAATTCATATCAACACATAGATGCGGAGCAGAGCGCAGCGTGGGGTTACGGTAGGGGTGGAGCGGTGCTGCAAAAAAGGACCAACCAAAAAAATTGAATAAGAAAACCACACGCATTCATTTTCATATTGACACTCGTCGGGACCACGGCATTGAGTCCTCGAAATCCGGGCAGGCTCCTGTTCCCTCAGCACCCGTGTGTGGCAGCTCCTCGTCAATGATTTTGGCGTCATCATTGTCTCCTCAATAGAGGAGAGGGTCCCATTGTCTACGCCACAGCCTACAACTAAAGCTGGGTGGGGCTGGGGCTGGGGCTGGGGCTGGCTGTTGCTCTGCTCTGACCCGACTCTGAGGTTTTGCTGTCGTTATTGTCATTCTTAAAGCCCTTAGGCGCAAAAAAATGGGAAATGAGAAGCAAAAGACAAAGCAAGGAAAAAAGCCAAGGAGCTAAGGTTGTAAACTCAGGACTAGGTGATACCGCAGATGGCACTCAGATAGAAGAGTTTGAAAAGTTAGGAAAGAATCAATTATCAACTTACTTATTTATAGTCAAATTTTCTTTGATTCCATATAAAAGAATCGTGAACCTGATACACCCGTTTCCTCTTTGGGCCACTAATGGGTATGGTGAATTCCCATTGCTTTTTCAGTCGTTTGGTCATCGAACGATGGCTTCATTAGGCACTCACACTTGCTTACAATCACTTACAGTCATGCCACGTTCCCTGGCATTCGCACACACCTACAGATCCTACATATACATTCGCACACTCGCAGATACACTCGCATACCGAAACGCCTTCCTTTGTTTTTGCATTGCAGTTCGCAGGGCGCCAGCACCAGAACACTTTTAGGGCTTCATCCCTTCCCTTGTTTTGTTATCCTGTCCAGGAATCCTCTACACTACTCCTCCGGTATGCTACTCCTGTACTCTCCCTGCTGTTTGCTAACTATTCTGCCCCACTTTTTGCCCCTGTTCCCGGTCGCCTAAAAGTGATGCTAATCGCCAATTGGCCACACCGTCGTTATGTGGCTGTTGTTGGCCGTATCTTGTAGCCAAAATTCGCCGATTCACGTAATTTGCCGCGACTGCAGGCACAACAGCGACAACCGACAACCGACAACCGACATCATGGTCCAGGCCGAAAGCCAAACACAATGTCATGCCACTGCCCCATTATACACTCGCAACACGGGGCAAGCCTGAGGTTTTTGCCCCATTAGAGAGTATCTCTCAGTCGTAGATGCCAATGCCTCTGCCATTTGCTGTCATTGTTTTGCACTTAAATGAATTTTAAATAGCAACGTGAGCAACACACAGATACAGATACAACAGTATCCCATTTAGAGTATCTTTTTCGAAGGGGGTTTTACCAATGTTTTTTTGGGTTGCTTTCCTTTTTGGCTTCTTTTGTGTTTAACCCCTTTGTCCTGTGGTCGTGTCCCTCCTTGCCTTCTTAGATCTTTCGATGACTGAGCTGAATTTGTAATGCATTTTTGGTCAACAGGGGGGGAAAGAACGATAGAAAAGCGATAAAACCATAAAATCATATTTAAGTTTAAGTCATTATCCAATGGACAATGGCTGCCAATAATCGAAACATAATTAAAAGCAAACTCTTTTTATTTGCGAAATGTGGCATGACCAAGCAAAAGATACATAAACTTAATGGATGGACTTCCGGTTGAAGTCTAAGATTTAAGTGAAAGGTGAGAGTAAAGGGTGGACTACTGTGGATCTGTTTAAAGAAGTTCGGCACTTAAAGTTGACCATATTTTGATTCCATAATCTGCATGGCCACTGGCATAAAATATGAGCTGTGTGTATTTTTGTGCAGGGTTAAAACTGTGGAGTTAAGGCAAATGATTTATGGTGTCACGTGCTCAGATTTTGTGTTTGTTTTTCTCCTGAAATTACTGACCTATGCTTGGCTAATGGGCGCCAACAGCCCTAATGTTGTCCTGCTTAACATAACACGCTCTTTGAGATTGGCGAAGAGTAATAACATGCGAAGAGAGGGCAATGTTAGAGCATGAGCCAGTTAACAGTGTGTGCTCTTTGGGATATTTACTCTTAAAAGCAAAATGAGGAACTCTTCCGCTGTTATGGCAATGCTGTTAAGGCAACAATGCTAAGGAATGGCTGTTAATGTTTCACAGTAACTGTATGTCCTAGCACAACACTGTTAACATAATAGCCGCAAAAAGAGAGAGAGAGAGAGAGAGAGCACATAAATCACAGAAGTCGACGGCTGTCGACGGCAATGCGGTTACATACTCGTACCGAAGGGCCTCCCCTGGACCCAGCAAGTGCCCCAAATGTGCATTTAAATTAGCAGAGCCACCCCCCTGCAGCCACTCTTGGAGCCAGCCCCTGGCTGGGCAATGTCATTTCTATGCACAACGAATGCATAAATCATTAACAAGCGCCCGCTTGCCCCACCGCAAACATAATAACAATACTGCTAAAAACTGCAACAAACCAATGGCTGCCACAATGGCCCCATGTGAATGCCACCCAATCCCAATCAGCAATAAACCACTTCCCGAACCTCAGACCCTCAGTCTCCCATCCCGCGGGGTTTAGCCACATGTGCAACCGATTACAGGCATTTCCGGCAATCAGTTTTTAGCGCCCCCGTACGTTCAAAAAGGATAGTTGTAATAATTCCTCAAAATGTACCCAAAATTCAATTCAATTCTCAAAACGCGGGCCATCGATATGCCCGGGTCGTGACAGTCCTAGCAGTCAAACGATTGTGTTGTGCCGTCACGCGCTGCCCCGCAGCCCGGTGGAAAGCAGTCAAAATTTATGGTCCCCGTCATAGATCATCACAAATGACAGTCGCCGGAGCAAAGCGATTGGCAGGATTTTAGGGGAAGTGGTTGTCATGTGAGTGTCGGGGGGCTCTTCGAATGGGGGGCCATTCCGCGAATTCATTTTGAATTTTGACTACTTTAGAAGTGGAATTTCTAAAATGTTTGTTTTATATTTCATATGAAGCTGGAACTGAGAAATGATTTATTTTTCTTTAATAAACGGTTGCTTCATTTTAAGCTTAAATATTATTCGTTTTTAAACGAAACCAATTAGAAATGTATTCCAACACAATCCTTTTTTCTATCAATTGCATTTTGCATTTGTCTTGCCTATCGAAAAAGCCTCACGGTTAACTGACAGATAGATCTACCTTTGACTTGTCATTCAGGTCAGTACTGGCCCAGTGACCTCGTCGTTTCACCCAGCCACCACCTTCACTTCCTCTTCCACCTTCTACAGTCCCCGAGTATCGTTCCGTTGTCTGCATTTCGCTCTGGGAAAAATGTCAAAAATTGTATTTGCGTTTCCCGTGCAGTTCTTTTCCTTGCAGGTGGCTTTTAATTGAAGTCGAAATTGACATTGGAGGCAGCTGTTCCACTTTTTTTACTCGTTTGAGATTCGGACTCAACCTGAGGGGCTTAACCTTGATGGGGCTGTGGGTGAAATCTGGGTTGCAGTTCCGATTTAATCTTGTGGCATTCAATCGTAGCTTGTAGCTTCTTTTCTTTCACGAGAACAATGATATATCTTAAGCAGATTTAGGTGTTGAAGCTGAACAACCTGGCTAATGCCAATATTAATCACAAATACACACAAACAGAGCCCAAAAATAAACGTAATTTAACTGGAAATCTGTGTCAATCTAACAATTAGCAGCATAACTGCGGTCAAATCTTGTCATGAAACATTGATGGGAATTTTGTTAATTAATCATTGAATCACTGATGATTCTGGTGATTATACTAAGCCACCCATCAATGACGATAATAATTATTCTAAATCAATATTTAAATTATTCAAAAACAAACGACATCTTTAACTTTAACACCAATTAGCGAGGACATAGATCAAATTTCATTTAACATGCGCCTGCTTTTTTTCGGGATTCCATTCAATCATTTTATGGCAGCATATACATAAATTACCTTTACTAATGATTGAAAGTGTTCCAGTTATTTCATAAAAATTCGTTAAAGCTCTTGCGCAATACATCAATGCATCAAATGTGCAGCTGGGAAAAAGTTGAAAGAGAAATTTAATTAACTTTTCCAAACTGATTTGCTTATGAAGGCTAAAACATGGAAAAACGAACGAGATGGATAGAAAAACTACAATTAGCCGGGAAACGGAAACTGATAAGTGGACTGAACTGTGGACTAGAAGCTATCCTGTAGAAAGATGTATATTTGATGCATATTTAAGAAGCTCTTTTTTCACCACTCTTCTTACCCATGAACTCTCATACCGCATGAAAGTAAAATTATATGATATCCATCATTGATTAATGGTTCATCATTGAAAGGAGAATCGGAAATTTATGTAAACGTCTAGAACAGAATCCAATCACTTATCACTTATCAATGCTGTAGCTGTAAAGCTGGAAAAGCGCTGGGGAAATTATTGCTCGTTAATTGAATGTCATCGGAACAATCGACAGTGTCAAATTGAAGTATTCTTAAATGCAGCTTGCACTTTTTTCGCAGGGAAGGAGCAAGGAAAGACCTTAAAATGCCAGGCAAATGGTCTGACATTTGTGAAGCGGTTTCCTGGGGAGAAAAATGTGCGTAAAAAGCATTAAATTTCCTTTGACTTTCCTTTAAACAATTTTCTTTTACTTTTTCTTTAAATATTTGCTGCACCAGCAAATAGAAATGACACGAAAGTTTATTATGAATGCAAAAAGATGATAATGAAAACCGTAAGAAAAGCAGTAGCAAAAAAATGATGCTAAGAATATACTCAAAGAGAATTCGAATTTATAATGATTTATGGTTGGGTGAAATGCATTAGGCAGCTGC
This sequence comes from Drosophila guanche, assembly GCF_900245975.1. Lineage (NCBI taxonomy): Eukaryota > Metazoa > Arthropoda > Insecta > Diptera > Drosophilidae > Drosophila > Drosophila guanche. The sequence goes on along the minus strand of NW_022995746.1, from coordinate 8,632,967 downwards.
AAGTACCATTAACATGGATGTTTTTTAGCAATGCCAACTCCACATCTTTGTACTATTTCATTTTATTTCTCAAACATGAAAGGCTTAAAGTTAAAGTTAAAGGCTAAAAAGTTAAAAAGATTATATTGAAGTTCTCCATAAATTCAGAAAATATTCTGACTCTTCAAACAAGCCAACACTTTTTGGTTCTCGAACCATTTTTTAGCTCAAGCATCAGCAGAGCCAGAACGACAGACATGACGGAGTCCTCATTTAACATGATAAAAAACAAAAAGCGTATTCTACTCTCTTCACAAACATTTTGTTAACATCCCGACTGACACTGAAACCGAAAGCCTTTCTCCGCTCAAACAAAAAAAAAGAGAAGAAAATACAACAAAAGAACACAGCAAGGAAGAAAAGCAAACTCCAGAGAGACGTTTTATTTATAATGAAGTTCATTTACTTTGTGCAAAAATACGGGAAGAAAACAAAAACGCTTTAGTTTCCATGTGTTCCGTTTTGTTTGCAAAAGAAGGCAGTAAAAAGGCAGAAAGGAGTGCAAGGACTCTTGAGCACTGATGCTGTCTTCGCGGCTCTGTACGGAGTACGAGTAAAGCTATTGTTTTGGCCGGTTGTTGTTTCGCAAGATTAATATGCTGCTGTTTTCCACTACTTATGCTGCCTTTCAAGACGTTTCCACCAACTCCAGGTCCAGCTTCTCCCAGCACGTCCCGCCTAGGCACATGTGTGCCAGAGTACTTTGGGAGCAGGCAGGGTATCTAGAATATGTGAACAGCTGCTGAATGGAAGCGGACTTACTAGACTATTATGTGCTAAAATATGGATTTGAGATTGGGATTTAAGTTTGTGCAATTTGTGTACGAAAGCTACTTAAATATATTTAAATTATACCTACTTGTATCTAAAAATTGTTTGGGTTTTGTTGCAAGTAAACTCAAATAAAGGGCATCATATGGTGCTATCATAATAGATTCCATACAGGTTTTTAGTTTAATGAGAGTGTGTGGGCTGGTGCCTGATGCTTGATGCTGGTGCTGCTACTGGCTGCTCTCATCTCAGTGCGTGTGTTGAAAACTTAAGTCATAAGAGCAGAAGCAAAGGCAAAAGTAGAGCCAGACGGCAGCGAGAGCCAACGAAATACTTTGCCAACGAAAATATTATACAACTACTTTAAAGGGAACGAACGGGATTTATTGTGCGCTGTTTGCCTGTGTGTCTGTGTGGGTGTGGACACAGACTTCTTTCGCCCACTGTGCTGCTCAACCAGTTGCAATGATGCCGAAATGCAGAAGCACTCTACTTGAGCTCCTCTTTCGAGCTTCTCAAAGATTCTAAGGAAAAGTCCAAGCGGGGTAGGGGATGTGTCTCCTTCTCCCTCTGCCAAAATGAGCAGACATTCCAGCGGGGGAGAGAGAGAGAGATGAAAGGGCCCTTTCTTACGTCTTCTGCAATTTTCATTTGCATCGTTTGGCAAGCTTCCTTCCTGCCATAACTGGCGGCGTTCTGTATGCAGTTACACATCACAATTTAGTTCGCAGCAAAAGTGGCAGCAGGCCCCAGCTCCCTTCGGCACACAGTTTGTCTTTTCATTAGTTTCGGTTCCTTAATGTTATCCATCTGAGATATCTTGCGAAATGTGAGGTTGGGCGTGGATAATCTTACACATAGCCAGGGGGCTATTAGCATTGTCGAGGGAGATGAAACGAACAACATTCATGGGGTATTATTAGTACAAGATATTTGATTCGTAGTTACAATTCTTTGAATTTTATCGCATCATGTGCCCCAAGTTCTAAAATTCCAAATATTAATCCCCATTTTTATTAGTTCCCTAGCACTGCCCTGCACCCTTCGTACTCCTTTCGACCACTCTCTTGCTGTTGACTCTCTGGGATCTTGCGTTGCTATTCTTCCTCCTCGTACTGGATGTTACGGCTGCGTCTCAGATTCGTCATAATCTTGCGGTGTGATTCTTTCATTGTGGAATCATCATCCCGCACCAAATTTAGAGCATGGCAAACCGATGTGATTATGTCGTCCACATGTGGCACTTTTGAAGAGAACGGAACCCGCCTCAGACCCGTCCAGATTTGCTGCCTGTCCGAGCTCGATGCAGTGGGAGTGGCGGCAATCGCTACCTCGAAGGCACCCTCCTCCGGCGGGCCGTTCTCGTTGATCCGCAGCTGCAGATTGACGTGCGGGTGGAGGGCACGCAATGCCTCCACCAGTGAGGCATGCAGCAGGAGGGCTTCCCGACGGTAATTCTCGCGGTAGCGACAATGGTCGATGTACAGCACCGGCTGATGGGGGTTCAGTGCCTTCTTGTCGCTCATTGTCGCTCGAAGGGTGGGCAGGGCAAGGCAGGTGGAACAGCCCGAAAGCGGGCAAACAGGTGGATAGAACTGTAGGCAGTGCTCTCAGGTTTCGACAGGATTCTCCTGGGTGGCTGCTTATCTTGGGGGCCGCCGTCGAGACCCCCTCGTAAGGGCAACATCATAAATCAAGTAAAAGAGCGCATCTGACAAATAAATCTTCGAGAGCGAAATACCACAAAAAACAACGAGGTCCTCAAAAGAACATGCAAATGGGCATAAAATATGCAGAGGCCAAAAGTCCAACAAATGAAATAAAATAAAGAAAGGTTACTGCATTTCAGATGAAGAAGATTGAGATACCCTGGCAAACATATTACATTTAAATTCAATTGGAATATATACATAGTCATAGACAATGAATGTGTGAACACGAATGTAAGTTTGTTGGCTTCTGGAATGCATTGCAAGCCTCTTCTACAAACCATAATACCCTACAGAAAGAGCCACTAAAAGATACACAAGAATTCAAACACACATTTTGTATATATCGTCCAGTTTCTGCTGACATTTTGACCTGCGGCGACTCGATAAAAAAAGAAGGAATATATAATTTAAATGAAAGAAATTTTTTTGCAAAATTTTCCAAAGCTAAAGAGTAAAGAAAGCACAAACACAAAAGGGAAAGCTCACTCCCTCTCGTTCTGTCTGTATAGAAAGACGGAGAAAGTGAAGTGTGGGAGGGGAAAATATATATTTTAATAAACTGAACACAAAGCAGAGTAGCAAAAGCTCTGTGCCCGGTGCTGATTCTGGTGCCGTGCCCCAGAACCAGAGGCAAGGTTAGCCAGCAGTTCATTCATTCAGTTTTTATTCAGTTTTATTCACAGTTATTGAATGTAGAGCAGCTCCTCTGCCCTCGAATAATATAAAAATAAATATAAAATACGAGTAAAATCTCCCCTCTTACCATCTATGGTATAATAATGCAAGCTCAGCCAAGGGTTAGAGGTCGGAACGTGAGCATCTGAGCCGCCACCGACGGGCCACGGACAGGCCACCACCAACGACAGTGACCGACGACAGATGACAGACGCCGCAAATCCGAAAGAAAATATATTCAGCCAAAAACGTAATGCGGCTGGAGTTGGGTGAAGTCTTTAGGAGATGGCTGGGACGTGGCAGTGACGATTGGGTTGCTGTTCCCTCTGATTGGATCAACATACTTATCCTTGTGTTGCCAAAGCACCTAACAAGGAGTCACAAATAGTCGAAAGGATATTTAAGAGTCAGCCACTTTAATGTGTTAAGGAAAAGCCATTTGAAATGTTGATTTAAACATCGATTTTGCATACTTTAAAAGGGGCCAAAGGATGGAAAAGTATCCACAAAATCTTAAAAATGTGGCATGACAGTAGCTTCTGACCATGCTTGAAACCTCATTGCAAAAATCACTAAAAAATTGAATAAACCCATCTATCCGCCTTCAAACACCAATTATATCTATGCCAAAACTTTTTCAGCAATTGACACCCCAAGTTTTAATGAATCCCACAAATTTTTAAAGAAAACTGCAACCATGAAAAGACTCCATTTACTTTTACTGGGGATGACACGATACGGCTTTCCATTTCTCACACTCATTAGGATAATTGTCAACAGCGTCCCGGCGGGAAATGCTCTTGGCGAGGACGCCTTAAAATGGAGGCTGAAACTTATAGATGACCGAGAAAACCGGTCAGTGGCCGTGGCCTCGTCCCATTTGTCAATGCTTCAGTTTGTGGCAGCTACATGCCCTGCGGCGGCACCAACCTTCAACCTTCAGTTTCACTTATTCATTTTTCCTTTCTCTTTTTTGCAGCTTGCCACAAATTGGCCAATGCGTTTGTTCAGGAATCCAAAAATGCCCCAACAACGCTGGGGATTAAAAAACGTTTTGCATGCCCCTTGGCAATGAGATTGAGAGAGAGAGAGAGAGAGAGAGAGAGAGAGAGAGACCCCAAAATGAAAATGCGTAAATGAATTTGCGAAAATAATTCGCCTGGGCGTCGCTTGATTAAATTTTCTTCTACTGTAGAGAGCACACGAGTGTCCGGCGGGCATAAAACGGGGCTATGTATCCGTAGTATTATTTATAAAATATCCGGCCTCCCCTTGTTATGGCTCCAAATGAGTTTTCATTGATATACAAACATAGATTGGGCCACAATCATCGAGGGATTTCCCAGGCGGTTCTTCGACCTCTGTAGTCCCCGGAAAATGTTTGCTTCCTTTTTTAGTATTTTATTTATTTCAATTATTAAAAGTTTCGGCCCGAAACGTTGCCCACAGAAATGCCTAGAAAAGCCCTAAAGGAGAGTCGAAAATGGTTTTCGTTTTTCCACCCAACTTCAATTTGAGGCACAGTTTTATACACAATCCCCATTTGGGGGCACTGTACCATCACCCAATATTCAACTTTGGACGCCGCTTTTTTCTTCAATCCCCAATTTTAGGCACTGTTCTATCCCCAACCCCCCAAGCTGGTGGCAATGCTTCCGCCGCCATTACTTCGTAGTATCTGTTTTTTTTTGTATCCCACGGTTTTTCCACCATTTTATTCTTCGTGGACTCTGGTCAAACAAAAACATTAACTGCTCAATTGTTTTCAACGCGCCCTGCTTTGTCCAGAATTGATGGGCTTTAAATTGTTTCCCCTCTCCCTCTTCCCTCTCTGTCTCTCCTTCTTTTTCTATCTCTCGGTGCTTTGGTCTCTTTCCATGGATATGTATCTGTATCTAATTCGCTTGTTTATTGCTGCAATTCATTCATAATCAACAGAGTTGGCCTAATTGGTTTGTCAGGCACGGCCTTTTGTTTAAGTATACTGCCATTCTGAAATTAAATTTCACTCAGAAGTAGTTTTTTATTGGACATTTTAGATTTTTATTGTATTTAAATTGGATTTTAATTCTCCAACCAGCTATGATGAATTCATTATTATTATATTTATTATTGGAAATCGTTCTGTACGTTAACACAATAAAACATAAATTAAAAATGGCTCCAAGTGATAACTTATCCATGATATACAGGATATGCATACAGGATACGCAGGTACGACTTTTATAACTCATTAAATTTACCGGCAAAACGAAATCAACAACTGGAACAGTCTTCTGCTGGTATCTTTATGTGAATACTTTATTTTTGCATTATCATAAATTTCTTTGCGGAACAGCAGAACAATAAATTCCATTAGCCTCTTCTCATATTTGCTTTTGGGGCTTTTCCACATTTCCCGCGCACTTTTCCACAGGAGAGATGCGTCGTTGTCTTCAACAGGTAAACGCTTTATGTGTGCCGTATTTTCCGTCTGCTTTCTTGCGTTTATAATTAAATATTTTCTTTTCAATTTTTATACCACAAATGGTCTGGGTTATCCAGAGGCTTACGAGAGGCTCTTCAGAGGCGTGGGGGTCGTCTGGGTTTTCCACGGGCAGGGAATGGGAATGTTGGGCTCTTCAGTTCATTGTGATTTTTAAAGTGTTTTGTTTGTCTTTAATTAGCAGTTTATGGCCTGCCGCTTATCTCTGAGCAAAAGGAATGTATAGAATGGGGGCTCAAAACCAAAGGAAAATATAGAATGGGATGTGCGTGTGGGTGGCTCTCTCCTGACTTAATGACCATTTGGCGGGTAGTCTGGCAGCGGTGCGTGCATCGTGCCTGTTTGTACGTAGCGCCAGTGTTTAATATGATTAATTACCTAATTATTGCTTTAGATTACCGTACAGCTGGGGCTGTTACCGGAAAAGCTTAAAGTTTGTCCTGGGGGCTATCGTTTAATCAGGGCAGATCAAAATGTATTTATTTTTTTGATAGAGCTATGATGAGTATCGAAGAAATGTACACTTTAAACCATAAATATTCAGAATATTCAGCACAGCAAACTAATATATGTTTAATAGAAAATTCTCCCTCTCTTTCTGGCAACTTTAAGTCTACTTAAGACACCCCCTTACCGGGGCGTAAACAAATATTATTAAATAGAAACCAAAGTTTCCGCATAAATCCCGACAGCATGACACGGTCTGCAGTTGTTGATGGAGTGAGTGAGGGAGTTAGTGAGTATCTGTATCTGTGTATCCATGGGGATGACTGCCTAGCAATGAATGTTGAAATGCTGTTTTGTATAGCATACTTAGCACAACGCCACGGGAGGCCTATTCAAACACATCCACACTACAAAAACACACAGGAGCGTACCAATTTCAATATCAAAGTCACGTGCAACTGTTGTATATTAGTTTCCCGACCTCTCCCTGATGTTGTTTTTCTGTATTCTTTGTCGGTTTTGGCAACTGCTACTGCTTCTGCGGCGGCGGTTGCGCTTCGGCAACGCTCGAGTGATTTTAGTTTGAATTTTACGTGCCCATCAAAATGATTATGAGCACGCACATACTCGTAGCTACACGCCCCATTCCATAGATACATACATACATATGTACTATCTCCTGCACGACATAGTTTCAGGTTGTTCCACATGTTGTTGAAGGTATTCATGCACTTCATTAGGAGCGTCATGTCAAGCTGCAGAGCAGAGAAGAGCAGATCAGAGTGTGGAGCAATGTGTATCTACGTAGATGTCCCTTCATCAATGTGTGCTATGGGGAGTATCTGTATCTCTGCCGGTGTATCTGTGTGTGCAGTTTGTCGCCTGGGGGCGTTGATGTTTAGCGCTCGGTAAAGTCGTTTTAATTAAAGTTTGTGCAAGCATTGAAATTATGTACCGTTACGGTTTTATGCATACTCAGCTAAGTGCGATATATCCCAGCGCTCCCTCTATCTCTCCCCAGAACCCCTGACTCTGACTCTTCTGGATACATTTTCGGTTGTACGAGCACGCTATCGAACAGCCACAGGACCTGACCCAACTCTGGTGTGTTGCAGGTTCGTTGGTGGTAGCATGCAGCCTACCCCTGAAATTAGTTAAATAGTTTCGCCATGCATTAAGCCGATTAAAAGTTTTCCTATCAACAGAATTATAATTGTATCTCTCTCTTCCAAATGCAACAAGTTGCTCCATTCAGAATTAGTATTTAATGCAGCAAAGGCAATTCCCTCATTTGTGCGTTGGAATACAACTTTGAAATGTACTCTGTGGAATATGAGTAAATTAATATCTTGCACAGAGTATTTTCTTTTTTGCATATTTTCCTTCCCTCGTAATAATCTTGTCCAAAAGTATTTTGCCCTTTGCCGTGAATCTTACACGTCTGCAGTATTAATGAACTCTGAGAAGGTGTTTGTTTACTTGGAAAATATATTATTTCATGTGGAATTTGCAGCTTAAAGGCAGGTGGAAGTATTGGGTTGCCTCAAATGGTTGAGGCTAGGCTGACAGGATGCGGTTGACCGCGGAATCGCAACACAAAAATGCTCCAACAAATGTGTTGAAAATCCAGGCAAAAACAATTGACGGAAAAATGCCGAAAAACCACAGAAAACGAGAAACCAAACAGGAAAATGACAGGAGATACAGTGCAAGCGATAGAGAAAGAAAGAGAGATAGACTGAGAGAGAGAGAGAGAGAGAGAGAGGGAAAGTTTTGTAGGTTGTTTTTGTCCCTGCGACAATTGCTGTTTGCATTTATGCGAAATGGGTCGTGTTGGCGTGGCACGGTGACAGGGATAGGGTAGACCCAGAGCATTGGTAATAACCCAAGTAAATGTCAATGCAGGAAATGCTGGGAAAACCCATAAATTTTCCATGCACCAGACACACACGCACATTCCCACACACAAATGAACAAACGACGTGCATTTGCAATTGCATTATAATTTGTTGTTGCCACTACTCCACTACTCCACTACTACACCCACGCACAACAGTCTGCTCTAAAAGTATGAATCATGCCGACAGTGGATGACAAGAGAGAGAGAGCCTGTGGCTCTCTGCCGTATGCGCCATCCAAAATGAGCTTGCTCTCGTTTGGGATTTTGTGTCTGCGTTTGCGATTGCATTATTAATGCATAACTCTGGGAGTGTTACGGCACATGGAGGCTCGGCTCGGGTTCCCCCGAACACAACACCGAACATAGAGACCAGAAACCCCAGCACCATATCCATCCTGTGTTAATTAGCCCATCGCTATTTGGGCATAGCCTCGAGCTCCCAAATATGCGACAAAAGTTGCTGTCTGAATGGCTTTGAAGAACTGTAATTAAGGCCACAGCTTTGGGTTACTCCGAGTATTGCATTGTCGTAGTTGCACTCCTTCAAAGTAGTTACTGAAAGCATTGCCATGCAAATGCCATGTGAAATAGATAAAGCCACTCCATTAGGATCTGTAGGGGTACCTAAAGAATTACGGAATAGAATATAGAACAGATTTTTACCTTTCCAGCTTCAGCCTTTGTCATGAGATTTACATTAAGATAGGCCGAAAAGTAATTAAATATTGCTTTAAAAGGCTGAACATGTATTAGATTTATTCTGATTAAATTTATCGCCAGCTCTTTAGTGTTGATTGAGAGAATTATTAACAGCGTTTGAGTATCTTTCCATCCAAAACGCAACTTTAATAGCGGATTTTGTACAGGAAAGTTTTGAAGAGGCTGTGCAGAGGCCCGTTGTCTCGTGTGTCACTGAGTTTACCACTGAACAAGACAACACTCTCACTGGAGGCCCTCACGGAACAAGCGAACGAACGAACGAACGAACGTGTCTGAGTAATTGTGTTTGTGTGACAGGCGGGGAGCATAAAAGTGCAATTTATATGCTTAAATGACTTTATGATGCAACGCAGCCAGAGCAAAAACCAGAAGCAAAGTGCTGAAAAATAACATGCAGCAGCAAAAGAAAGAAAGTGGAAAAAAAAGCAAAGTGGGGGAAAAACAACAGAGGCAAGTGTCTGCGTGAGGGCACGTGAATTGTTTACATGTGATAGAGATTAATCCATCAAGGGTGTAAAGAGGAGGCCGCTGCCGCACGGAGATGATGTGGCATCAGCAGGAGGTCGTGTGAATTTCTAAGGATTTCCAGCCAACGCAAATGCCTCTTGAAGGGAAACTTAATTAAGGGCTTTAATGCTTATCCCCATCAGACTACCATTTGAGTATGGCCAACACATACAACAATTTAATCAACTACCAGATGACTATTTTAATCAAGGATCTTTACCATCCATACTCTCTCTCTACTACCCCCCCTGACCATCATTCTACTCCACTATCCCTGCACCCCTACTCTGTATAGTATCCCTGTTTGGCAAATGCAAATTCTGGCATACAGCTTGCACTCATAATACACACAAATATTCATGGCTCTGCGGTACCAAAAAGTCAAAGTTCACTCTTGGTCCTTGAGTGCTATATCTGTGTAGGAAGGGATTCTCTTTTTTTACTAGTGCGCAGGAGTGCCCTTACTTACGAAAGGGTATAACTACATTTGAAGTTGATAAGCGGTGGTCAAACACTCTCATATGTAATTTCAATTTAGTTGAAAATATTTATATTTTTGTGTTGTTTTTTTATTTTCTGTACACAACTACATTTTCGAGGTATTTTTAAATGTTTATTTAACAGTCTTTAATTGTATGAAAAGCGTAAGTATAAATATAGCGTCTATGCAGATGGTGGGGAAAGATTAATAGTTTTAGTTTTCTATATTCAAATTCGATAGTTGTATAAATTTTGTTTCAAAGAACATTTGTGGAATGCTCGTACTATCGATAATGCTTTGCTTAATTTCCTATAAAAATATTGGTAACTGCAAGGGTATCTAAGTCTCGGCCTAACTGATTTAATCCCCCTTTCCAGCTCCTCTATTTTCATTTTAATTTCTATGATATTTTAACTTTAGCTGCGTTTTCATTATTTTTTGTTACAGTTTTAGATGATTTCCACGACTTTAACTGCTGAACAAATAGTTTTATATATTTTTTGCAGACCTTCCTTCTGTTTTTTTCTCGCATATGTGAAAGATATGGAAATTGTTGGCGAGTGCCAAGCGAATTGCACTGAAGTACAGAAGTAGTTTGCTGCCGACTTTCTGTTCTACAAACTATATGAATATTCATTTTGGAGAAAGAGAAGGGAGGCAACATTTTAAAGCGCATGGAAAGATTGTGTGTTAAAGTCGGTGGTTAGCCCGGGAAGCACAAAGAGAGAACAGAACTAGGCCCACGAACGATTTAACCGCATAATTTACAATGACAAACGAGGTTACCCCCCGTGTGCGCACAATTACACAGACAACGTTGTAGCGTGATGGGTTTTACAAGTGAGAAGGAGGAGGACTATATGTGGTTTAAGGTCGCGCAACAAGCGCGCACACACTGTGAGACGGATGAACCTCTTGTCCTCGTCCTGGGACTACATCCCACTGACACAGACAAATGACAGCAGAGAAACACAGTGCGGTACCATAGTATGCTACTTGTCCGCGTCGCAGGATGTGGCGACCTGAGACTTGAGCTAGTTTACACACACAGAAAGGTGGATGGGTGTCTTCCGGGGACCTTTGCTATGTGACCTGTGAGCACAATCAAACGACGGTTAGTAGGCATGTACCGCTGTCCCTCCATTATATTCCACAATCAATATGCGCAATTGAACGCTCATGATTGTTGTGATTTGTAATGCTCAGCTAAGCAGAATCATCTTCCGACCCCCCACATTCAGCTTTGGTTAACAGCATTCCGTAAGGCTTCGTCGACTGCGTTTAACAGCCTGGACATTCCTACATCACTTACAATATCTGTACATGGCACAGTTCAAGTGTATCTATTAATCAGTTGAAACAGCAGCTGAAGCCAGGTGGTCATTGTGTTTTGATCGTGTGTCTAATCGAGAGACTCCATGAGATCTGGAAGCATAAAGCACAATACCAAAATAATTCAATACCATTTCACATAATGCTTTACCCCGTTTTTTCCTGATCTTCCATGAGCTCTTCTCGAATACGTTATATGAACTGCAAAACCCGTCAAGACTGTCAACAAAATGCTATACAGCTTATGATAAATGATCCTGAGTAGCGTTTTCTCTGCTCCTGGAAGACTACTGCAAGAGCTTGCCGTTTAATCTGCACGTCAACAAACTTCTGACAAGTTACATATCACGCTGCAACAGTTGGTTCGAGTTAAGGGCCGAATAGAAGTGCTCTAGCTTTAAGTTTGTAAGCGCCTCAGCTTAAGAAGGGATTGAGGGAGCAAAAACTAAATGTTTTCCCAGCTGGATGCTAATTTCAAAGCCGAGAAGGTAATTGAAAGAAATTGAGAGGAAGATGAAGGAAACTCTTCCACATATGCAGAAATTTCAAATTACCAGGAAAATGCCAAAAGGCACTTGAACTCCGATAACTAAAAGAGTTTGGCTAACAAAAAGGCACACACTATGGCACTCTATATGCTGGCTTTTGACCGCAGTGAGGCTCACGTGCAGCGAAGCCTTTGCTTCAATGGTATTTTTTATTAGATTTTGCTGTCAGTCAGAGTCTGTCCTTCCCCCCGCCACCCACCAAAAAGTCTGAGGCGGAATTTATCAAATTTTATGCAAGTAACTTTCGGGTTTGTCTGTGGGGTGGCAGAAAGTAAATATGCCTTTGTGTTAACTAAGCTGAAAATACATCGAGTGCCAGCCCGCATGAGAAAGGGTGACAGGGGGGGGGGGGGTAAGGTTGTACCATGAGTAGCAGGAGTGACGTTGCAGGAATGCATTGCAGTTGCGTCTATCGAGTGCCAATCTGGGCGATGTCGACAACGATGGTTTCTGCACACACATAATGCAACACAAACACATGCCCCATACACAAAACACACACACACACACACGCACACGCACACACTTGGTACATACGTGAAAAGAACGAAAAGCATTTGGCAGCTTTCAGGGAAAGTTTGTCGGGACACACGTTTCACACGAGGGCGGCGAGGGAGGTAGTGGTACCCAAGGGTGGAACAGTGATGCAGAGATCCAAAAAGGGGTGGAATAGTATAGGTGGGCAAATATTTATTTTATAAAATAATCCTATTAAGATACAAAATATAGAAATTTAGTCTCCACCACCAATATTATCAGTAGTATTTCAAATTCCCTCTGGCAAGAGCACAGCATCGAAAGCACTGTTCCATTGCCGCACGCAAACTTATCAGGCCATACAATGTAGCCGTCAATGTGCCCCCAACATAGTCCACAACCAATTCAACACCCTATTCCCACCTTCATCTCCCCATCACCCATCACTCGAGCTGCAAAAATATTTTTCTATAATAGTTTTTGGAGTATCAAACTCGGAGCTAATGCGAAAAGTTTGCTTCAAAGATTGCAACAAAAGGCGTGGCCAGAATGCAGAAGGTCGAAAGGGCTGCAAAGTACCAGAAAGCCAGGTTTTCCTACCATCTAATGACGAGTGGTGGGTGCAGGGAGAGAGTTCGTTCTATTTGTGTGGTTACTTTGCCTTGAACTGAGCCGAGTTTCTGGCTGTGAAGTGCCGCCGCCTCAAACTTTGTGGCGTGGCCCCTACTGCTTTGCATACCTTTAGGCGCTAAAAGCTTTTTCACCGAGCGAGCCCTACTTGAGAGCACACACCTGTTGTTGGTGCTCCCTCTGGGTGGCAGCTAGTGGCTGTTGCATTATTCAAATCGTTGCCAAATGTCAAATGTGTAATTCATTTAGAAAAAACAGAGCAAGAGTGGAAGTTAGATAAGTTTTAGTGCCCCACTTTGGTGCACTATTAAAGTGCAACAAAAAATTTGTTATGCAGCCGCCAGATGGGGCAAAGTTGTACACATTTATTTAGTTAGTTAGGAGCATGTGCCTCACTTCGGTTGCCCTTCGGCAACCCCTTCGGCCTTCCCCGGGCTCATAGCGCTCTCGTAAATCAGTAAAATGTATTGCAAAACCTACAGCAAAAGGCGCGCACATGTTTTCCAATTTAATGTTTTGGCGAAATTTTACACAAAAACATATTCAGTTTAGCTTACGCTCTCTCACGTTTCCCTCATCTGATGGTAAATTATTTGCGCATCTACTAAAGCGGGGCGGGTCTGACAAGGCGGTGTATTTCCCAGACACAAGTAGTGCGTATAAAACACTACAAATCAAATGGGGCAAACATTTTTCATGTGGATATGTAAATTCAGATGCAATTCGGCGGATGCAATTCAGTGAAAATGTCAAATCATTATTGAAGATTAAATATTCGTTCTGAAAATTGGGGGCATTGTCTGACAAACCACTTTACAGGCATGCCACTGGTTCTTGTCGCAAATGTGTCCTGCAGAACCGCTCCAACTTTAATATTCATTAACCAACAACTATTTTAAAGATTTAATGATATAACGACCAACCATTAAACAAACTTCTAATGTGGCAGCTCAAATTTGTTTTGTTACCCAAAAAAATTCGTCGAAAATCGGAAATTGTTACCACGACAAACTTTCTTGAACTTTTCTTGAGCACAGCCCTTTCAATTTGTCCTCGAACATCCCTAACATTGGAGCGCGCGGTACAACACACACACTCTGAGGCACATCTAAATTATAACACCATTTGGGTAATTACACTTTTTGAGTGTTTCGGCCTCGCCCAAAACGTGAAACGGATATTACCAACTTGTGCCCTGCCACTGTATGCCCCGCCCCTATGTATGGCAGTAAGGAAGGATTCTCTGGCTGTGTATACGATGGCAGGGAAGTGTTTTTGGCGACGAAACAAATTAAAACTCCATAAAAGTGGATACATATTTTATTCTGTTGTTATTGCTAATACTGTTGTAGTTGCTGGTCTTGTTTTTATACCCTTTAAGAGGGTATAATGATAGCAAAAAGCTGTGGCATCAAAAGGTATATAAGAGTCCACCATCTTGCTCTTCCCCTCTGTGTGAAAATCAATACCTCGTCATAAGTGAAAATATTTTCGGAAAGGAAACTCATGAATATCGAGGTTGCAAGAACTTCTTAGATATGCATTGCCTTACCCTGGGTAATAGGTGTCACTCAGTCGAGTTTAATTTTGCATTGTCTAGTGCTTTGGTCGTTATTTGAACAAATGTTTTGGCAATATAAAGCCAGAGAAAGGCAGCAGAAACACTCGTATTAGAGAGTAGAGTGCACAGCAGAGTGTAATAGTAATGGCTGGCGGGAAAAGAAAATGTAGAAGCCGAAATGAAATCTAATAAAACAACGACAACACCAGCCAGCAACTAATAATGCCGAAACAGCCGAAACAGCCGAAACAACAACATGGGGGAACCGGTGCAAAATCACCAAAACAAGTGTTAAAATGTTTTCAAATTAGTTTTTCCTCTTTGTGGCAGCAGGAACAAGAATTAAAACGCAACTCTGTAGCATTTTCAAATGCAAAGCTTTCTCTCTCTGTCTCGCCAACACTGTCTCTGTGTGCTGGTGTGTCTCGTTGAAAACTAATTAAATTTGTTATTAATTTATTGCCATATTTTGCACAGTTGTTGCCAGACTTTTCTCTGGCCTTGCGACTGTTTAGCTGCAATATACATACTTTAAATGGCCCAAAGACAAAACCTGGATATGAGTAGGAAAACGAAATAGAGGAAACGATTTTAACATTTAAGTCAGACCATAAGGTGTAAACGGGTAAACAAAATATCGAGCAGTGGAGTGTGGAGAAGGAGAGGTTGGTTTCCTACAATATCTATGAAATACTTAGCTATGAACTAGCCCTCTCCTTAGCTAATTTCCAGTCAGTTCATCTCGTAGTCGTATAAATATTACATGTGCACATGGTAACCTTTAGTCGTTATATTTTCAGAGCTACTCCTTGTATATTTAGTGTGTTCTCTATTTTCCTTCAGCTAAACTATATAAATATAAGCGCACTCCTTATGGTTCCTAAACTCAGAGTTGGAGAAGACTCTTCCTTCTTCTATGCTCAGTCAATATTTCATGGTGCTGCATTTGGCAGGAGTTCTCTCCCTTTCTACCATTCGTTAGTCCTTTTGCCAATCCCTTTACAGCCTTGTGCACCCTTTGAGCATAATCATAAATACTTGGCTTGTCATTTAGTGTGCAATTTCCGCAGCAGAAAAGCTGTGGAAAAACTTGCTCTGCTTCCGCCCTACTCTTAGCATGGTCATAATTCCTTTTGGAGTTGACAGTAAAAGTGGCGCTAATGTGGCAAAGAGCCTCGAGAAGCTAATCAGCCACAAAACTGTCGATATTGCAGTCCCACATGAAGGGGGAGATGCCTGCAACGGCTGGCTGCAACTTTAATAAGAAAATGATTTCCGTTTGGCAAATTGGAAAAACGTTTGCGGCGTCGCTCGCCATGCTCGGGGCTCGGGGCTCGGTGTTCTGTGTTCGGTGATTTTTGCGTTCTGTGAGTGCTTTTCCATTCGCTTTTCCACCTGCTCATACCCTCTGCCTGCTGCTCTGGCTTTGCTCGTAATCCATTTATATGGTAATTTTTGCGCTCTCTGGTAGCGTCTCTCGTTGTGCATACACCACGTGGCCGCCTGTCATAACTATTTCAATTCGCACAACATGTGCTGCTGCTGCCGCTGCCTCAGGAGTACCAGGAGTAAGTAGAACATCAGAGGTAACACTGAAACCAGGAGAAGCCTCTTGCACAAATCAATAATAAGCAGTTGCCTTGAAGCGGAAACGGGAAACGGAACTAAGCGTAGCAGGTGAATGTTAAGTTTATCGCTCATTGCGGTGTTCCTTTTTGGTTTGCGTAACTCTATCTCTCGCTCTCCCGCTATCTCTATCTTCCTGACGAATCGCATCTGGTTGTAGTGTAGCGAATGATTGCCAACAGTTTGTCTGATTTTCTCCCCGCCCTTGATTCACGGTTTTTATTGTTGGCTGCAGGAAAACCACTTTTCGCGCTTTTAAAGCCAATACCACGGTGTTGCTGTTGCAGTTTGTGTTGGTGTTTGGATTTTCCTACGTTTGCTCAAATATTTATCTTTGGTTTTTGGTCAGGAACGGGTGAACCAAAACTTTACTTAATTAAAAAACTATTGTGTATACAAAACGCCCCCAAGTTGTTGTACTACTAATTAAGATTTTAGTTTTCAAGTTGTTTTTCGTATGGCCATGAAGGTTGTTTCTGGCATTTTAGACAGCAAACTTATTGTTGGCCAAAACTTAGTTGGAGATCTCAATTGATCTGATGCTGCCGCTGAAGTTTTCTTAAGTTTTTCCGAGATGATGGTTCATTATGTATAAATAAACATATTAATTAAGATGTGGCAGTGGCTAGCCCACTGATGAGGCTTAAATTGATATCATGCAACGTGTATATTTTGTCACAGATTTGTTTACTAGATATAGCTTTCTGTAAATTGTTGAAGATTGCCCATATTTGACCCAAACTTTCCGCCTTTCTTACAACCTTTCTGTAACATTTTCTCCAGCAAGCATACAACATTTGCTCCTGTTTCGCTCCATTTTCCGGTGCAGCTTGGCTGAACAATTTGAGAATCTAGTTCAGACGTTTCTTCTTCTATTTTTGTATTTGTTAAAGCCACTTAGAATAAATTTATTTCAATTAAATGTGGTTAAAGGATCACACACACGCACACACATGCAAGCACGTACACTTAATGACTTGGCAAAGTGCACTTGGTTGAGAGTCCTGCGAATGCACATATTGAACTAAAACAGCAACAAAAAAAGAAACGCGAGAAATCACGGGATCGAATTTTTAGATACTCTATAAAACATTGATTCTCTGGCATATTTAGCTATCCGATTGTGTTCTAGTTTGCCAAATTCGTAGCTAATAACAGAGACAATACAAACAATGTTTGAAAAAGTTGTTCCATTTTTTTGAGTACTTACTTCTCATGTAAATAAACTGCTCAAAATCATAGCTATCGCCGAAAGAGTACAAATATGGACTTTGCTCGAAAGTGCAGTATAAATTCCGACGGCAAATGTTGGCGAGCGTGGACTATGGGAACAGCACCGGGACTAGCATCAGGACGAGGCTGACCTGACCCGATTCACACGCCAAATTGCTTCGCTGCACATACAAAGCCAGGGAGGAGGGGATCAGGGACTCGGAATGGCAATAATGAAAGGTGTGCGAGGGTAGGGGCGCTCAAAAGAGAGAAAGAGTACCAGGGGTCAGCCATGGGCGCTCACAAACTCATTTTTCAACATTAAAAGCACATGGATTTCATGACACATATCCCTTTGGCACCTTGCGTCCATTGTGCGAGATTCTGTATGTGTGTGGGTGTGGGTGTGGGTGTGTCGTTTATGCGTATGCGTGCGACTTCCGGACATTTTTTGGGAGAAAAGTTTTCACATGCGCAATTAAATCTTGTTGCAATTATTATTTTATTTTTCGTTGCGCATTGCATTGTATCCACTCTGTGGAAATCCCGTTCTCTGTGTTGAGGATTGTTAATGAAATTTACGTGATTTTTATAGAGTGCCAAGCGGCTGTGTGCCCGAGGCCCCCCCTGTACTTCCCTCTTCGATGCGCACAAATGTCACGTGTTTCCTGTCACTGGCTGCATGCGTGAATGGTGGGAAGGCCCATGGCAGGTGACACGTGCCTCTTGAGACAGGTAAATATTTGACACGAAATGGGTTTGTGTGACTCGGGAATGGAAGTAGCTGGAAGAGAGACTTTCAAGTGTGAAATTGTAACTAATTAGGATAGAGGAAATCCTTTATTTGAACGGCTACCCGCCATTGACTTGCATTTGATTTTCCTTTAAAAATATTACATATGGGCAAGGTAAAGATGAAGATTTCCATCATCGCACATTTAATCTGTTAAATCCTGCCCCCCCCCAAGAAACCCTATTGATTGGAAGCTCCGTTCCTCATATATTCAAGTCGATTCAATTCTCGAAAAGTAATAATTGTTTTCTTCTCTCCTGTTCTTATGCTAATGAGGATGCTGCCTTTTAAACAACGCCCCAAAAAAGAAACAGGAAGTGAAGAAAAACCAAATTGAATACACTCATATGATACCAGAACGATACTGGCAGATGGGCAGAAGAGATGCAATCCATAAACCTTTGTTGCTGCAATTTATGGATAATACGCACATATATGAAATGTTCCCTGCCCGCCAGACTGCGGACCGGTCTGTCTTCTCTGTATCCTCTCTGTGGCCCACTGGCTACTGTATGGAAATTAATCAGCGTAATTATGAATCGACTGTAATGTAATTTACGGAATGAGAAATGATACACCGTGGGTCAGATGCAAGGGAAAAAGAGGTTTAATGTGGAACCAAACAATTCAAATGGAAGAAAGAGTGTTTACTTCGAGAGGGTTGCATCAAAAGCTTGATCTTAAGCCAAAATTAAAGCCATTTTCTCGAGTTTAAGTGAAAATATTAAGAACTTCTCCGCCCAATTGGCATTTATCGATTGGTTAAGAAAAATGTCGAGTCTTTAGTGTTTCTTTTCCTTTCCAGTGTCTACGGTCTACTTTTGATCTTAACCCACATGGGCTTGCTATCTTCGTATGTGTATCCTTTCGCCACCGAGTCCATTTAACATAAATACGCAATGACAACTCAAACAGAGGAAAATTTCAATGAAATTGGCTTCCCTCTGTGCCTCTTCTACCCCTGGGTGTGTACAAGTCTATATGCATGTATATCTTTGGTTGGCAGTGCAAAACGAATTGTACACATTTTTATTTGAGTGCGTTGTCCGAGGCCCCCGCCAGTCCGTTCTTTTCCCGTGTCCTTGCTTAAAAGTTGAGGCATTTATTATGTCCTTTCAGCGGTTCGGACCACGTCAAAAGCCCTGCCAAAGAGTTTATCAGGAACGAACGTAACGCAGTGCTCCTTTCCGTACTATCCCATTGCCTCCTTGATAAAAGGACGAGGGCTGTTGCAGTTGCAGTTTCCAGCTTCCTCTCTTTCATTCGCTACGGGTACTTTGTCCTGTTGTTGGGCACCGAGGGTGCTTAAGGCCAGACTCAGACATATGCAGTCCTCCCGGGTATCCAATCGCCGACTCCACGCACTTGCAGTCTTTCATTAAAATTTGTTCGCTGCTGGCTTTTGTTAAATGAATATTCAGGCCCAACCCATCGACTGGGGGAAAAATCTCTTTCGCAAATGGAAAGCAATCAAAAAATGTTACCGTTCTCCGTACGCACATATTTAAATGACGTGAAAGAGTTGAGCAGGAAATCGGATGATATAGGAAGAGCAATGGAGGGAAAAAATTATACTTGTTCTGAAGATTCTCCAGAGTTTCCACACAACAATAATTCCCACTCCTCCCTTAATTAGTTGGACAAAATTCAACATAAACTAACAATTACCTCATGTAATTTGGAACATTTAATCTGCCTCATTCGGGTGCCTAGAGACAAGGTCCTCAGACGGTCTTCCATTAAGCTGCTGCATAATTTAATCGAATTATCGCTATGATAATGAGGGGAATGCAGCAGCCCTACTGCTTGGGAGTAAGTTTGATGTCTGTTGCAAGCTCTCAGACATTTACTGAATACCAGTATTATGCAGTAATTGATTGATTGATGGAGGGTCCAGAACGGTCCAGCGACTCGAGGGATATTTGCTATGATAACATTCGAATGTTAAGATTTAAATTATGTATAAATTATACGAAATCCGAACTCAGTTGTTTTCTGTTTAATAGTCTAAAGGCTAAATCGTTGAAACCCAATTTTATGTCACCTTTTAATAATTGCAAGCCAAAGTTTCTGAATATTTTCGAAATATTTAAGAATTTAACCCTCTGTTTAAATATTTATTATTGTATATGTAAGTACTCCCTACAATCATTATTTTGAAACACCAGAAACAGCCCTCAATTAGTGACCACCAACTGCATTGCAGATACAGATAAATGCTCTGAAATTGAGCCATCACTTAATATGCACATGAACTAATCCATTTACCAAAACACCAAAACCAGATAAACGCTCTACAGTCCCCAACTCCTGACACTTAATGCTGGGCAAAAGGTCAGAGCAAACATTAAATTAATTGAGTGTATGGTCTCGTATGTTGTGTGCGGTTTGTTTTTGGGTCGTCTATCGGGTGGGTCTGCTGTGAGTGGCCCTCAAAAGTGTGTGCCTCGAAGATGCCAATTAATTTCACAAATAGCGGCTAACCGCTTGATATGCTCTGATCTAGAGAAATCTCTGCTGGAGATTTAGACTCTGATTTTGGTGCTGTATCATCTCAAGGCAATTAAAACTGGGTTAAATAGGGAGCAATGCGGGAGCTTTCGGCTCAACGTCAACGTCAACAGACGTGCCTGACGACGCTTTATGCAAATTCCGAGAGAACATTTTTGGCGCCCACTCAAGAGCTCAGAGCCTATTTGGGTGCCCCTCAAAGTATTTGCATATGACAAAAAGGGATGTGGGAAGCGGATCTACTGGCAGATATGTGCCAGGCATTCCCACATTCATTAAGTAATTTGTAGCCACAAAATTTAATATGTTTCTAAAGTGATCCTTTGCTATTTATTTAATGCCTGTCAACCAAGAGGACATTGTCCCTTTTCCGACCCATTTTTATTTGGATATTGTATTTTTTTGGTATTTTGGGGGTCGGCGTACAATCCTTTGACCTTTGATTGACTGAAAAGTTGGCCCAAACGAGTAACCGGAAAACAAGTGGATGTGGGCTGATGGCTGGGGCGAGGAGCAATCAAATTAAGCCTGATTACGATCTAAATTGCTCAAGTTTTCATCGCTGTCTGGTCTTGGGATTTCACTTTTAAGCAGGGTATTTCTTATATTAAATTTAATTTAAGAAAATAACAAAAAAATATGAGAATATTTGGAAATTAGAATTAGAATATGAGAATTAGTATTATTTTCTCATTTTATATTGGCTACTACTTTGTTCTGCATTCCACTTCTCTATCGTTTCATTCGATGGTAATTAAATACAAAAAATCATTCCAAATACTGAGTCTCTTTGAGTTGTGCGTTTTTCCATATTTAATATTGTTCTCTTATCATTTTTCCTGGGGCTTCATTGGTGCGTTCACAAAAGTTATTTAACCCCACGCGTGGGTCTAGTTAAGCATACAACGAGCTTATGTATACACGGATAGATACATATGTATGCATATTTATGTACGTGTACGTGTGTGGATAAACATTTCTTGAAATCTATTCCCAGGCATCGCGCCCGAAGCTGTCATCTCTGCGCTTCTCCTCCTCTTCCCCCTAGATTTTGGACCATTTGCATGTGTTGATTTTTGCTTTTGGGGCTGAAACATGTTTCGCTCATTCTTTTCCTTTTTTTTGTTGTTTTTTTTTGTTATTTTCATTTTTCTGTGTTTTTTCCCAAGATTTTCCGGTGAATCGTGGGATTGAGTGTGTGTGTACCCCGTTGTTGCTGTTGTACCTTTCGATGCTGTCTGTTTGTCTGTCTTTTCTTTGAGCATTTTCATTTCATTTCATTTGAGAGCGGCAAATTGTGCGTGTTGACTGTAGGAAATGAATGTCATCTATGTGACATGTTGGCAAAATATTGAAATATGTGTGGGCTGTCGGCTGGCAGGAAAGACAAAGACAAGGACTCCGGATCTGTTCATAGGGGTCGAACATATGAGAACATATGCGTATGACACATGTGCTTATCTAGGCCGCATTTTCTTCGAACCTGATTTCACTTTCTGTGAAATTTTCTATAAACAGTGGCGTAAGTGATATTTTTAAATTTATGTCTTAGAATCCACAAATGTGATTTGATTTTCACCTTAAGAGTCGTTGCCGTCGATTCATTGTTCAATTCCACTCAAAGTTAACTCGTCTCGTGGCAGCCCAAAGCAAATTCATAAGCTGCAGTACTTGAGTAAAAAATGCCGGACATATTGTTCTTTACCAGCCCGAACAGCGAGTGAAATGTTCGTATTTAACAACTTGCTATAAAAAAGAGCACACAGAAATGCGGGTAAACGGGAAACTGGAAAACTGATATCCAAACATTCAGCCTGCCGCCTGCATGCTCATCAAACTGAGACCCAGGCTCAGAATCAATACAAATATCTGTGCACCACTTTAGCAGAGGCTATAACTAGAAATTTTTACTGCAAATGAGCAAAAACAAGGCTGCGCTGGTGGGCACCGATACTGAGATACCTGGCAATAAGACCCAGACACGTCAGGGAAGATGTGTTCGTGGTCCTTCTCTTGGTCTAATGTTTGTAAACATCCTGGATGGAACTGTCTGTGCATTTGAATGATAAATAAGCACAGAGATAAGCAGCATACCCTTGGACCTTATGAATACCGTGTTATAAAATCCGCCCATACTTTTGTGATAGAAGAAAATCTGAAACGAAATGGAAAGTTTGATCAGATATGGCGTCTCCTTGAATCGAGAGCAACAAGCACAACTTATTAGATGGGATAAACGAGAGGAAAATTCATAAATTTTGGCAGCCGAAACAAAAGCCATAAATACCAGAAAGCGAGAAAAGCAAACAAAAGCGAAAGCTTGACAATGGATTGAGACAATGGGGAGGAGGAATTTTTGGCCGAAATTGGTGAAAGGGTTTTCTGTAGCCTGGCCAATAAATCGACAGCTGCAAAAGAGACGGCTAAACAAATTGTTTAGCTAAAAATAGTCCACACAAATTGTGGCTTATAAATTGTGCTCCAAAGTGAATGTTTGCAGATACATTTCCCTTTGGCCTCCACACACACCCTTGCCTTCTGGACCCTGGCTGCTCTACCGCCCGTCGTATGCGCAATTTGTTTTGGCGCCTTAAACAATTGCTGGAACGTGTCAAGAGCCGAAACAGAACAAACGTACAAAGAGAACGAGCAAGCCAAGGAGCGAACGCGGACAAGACAAATGTTCAACAGGGA
Organism: Drosophila guanche; assembly: GCF_900245975.1. Classification (NCBI taxonomy): domain Eukaryota; kingdom Metazoa; phylum Arthropoda; class Insecta; order Diptera; family Drosophilidae; genus Drosophila; species Drosophila guanche. Next base: position 8,609,846 of record NW_022995746.1, on the reverse strand, counting down.
GCAATAATATTGGAAATTTGATGCTTCTTTGGAAAATGTAAAGAAAAATAAAGAGACCAAGATACTAACTGGGTTTCAATGCCAATGCTATGGATACTCTTGAAGAGTATCTGTGTAGTATGGTAAAACGTTGTATTGATACAAACAAAAATAGCTCTAATCACTCGCCTTTAAATACTCTTTGTTCCAAGGCTCTTGTTCCAATCATAACACCCCCTTTAAGGGTAAAATAAAGAAAGAAGGGAAAACAAACACAAACTTGGTGCTGGCCCTTTGCCCCATTATACATATTTGCCTTTGTGGTCGAGCGAAGATTTCATTCTATCCTTTGACTACCAGGAAAATGCCAAACGGAAATTGTACGAGTAGTGAGAGAAGAGCCAAAAGCCAAATCCATTTACAGACTCGTTCCTCCTTCCAATGGTAAATGTACAAAGAAAAAACCGAAGGAAAAACGGTAAAGAAATGTATTTGTACATTCTCCCCTTGTTGCGCCAACTATTCTTGGGGCAAAAGTGTGGCACTGTTGTGCTGTTGTGTGTATGTGTGTTTTTATAGATACTCTGGGATATATTTGCCGAGATAGTGCTGGATAGCAGACAAAGGCCGCACTCCTGAAGCCAAATAAGGATATAATATGCTCCTGTGAGTGGTTTCTGCCCCAAGCACTGTACGTAGTACGTCCGACTACATGTCTGACTCAACATTGACTTTGGCTAATATTGGTTTCATTTCATTTGATACAATACAATATAGTATACAAATATTCGCAAATATAAACGAGTATAAGTGTGCTCGAAGTCTACCTGGAAAGGGAGTTCAATTTCCATTGTAATTCTGAGAAAACAACCGATTACTGTCGGATGTCAAGTATGTCAAATATTTGCATTAGGCTTTGATTCGAATCGTAAATTAAGGCAATTGAGAGCATAAATTAATTTGAGAATGCTTCTTGAAAGAGTATAAAATACTATGTTATGAAAATAGGTTAAAAATTAGTTACATTTTATATTATTATTTTTATATTTATTTTATTATATTTATATATTTATATCGCTGGGAGTAGTTACTTACACTTGAGGAAGTCAGACATTACGATCGCCATTCAGATTTCTAACTCAATGGCCGTTCTGATCAAGAATCAGAAATCATCTTCTTAGAAATGACACAGTGAATGTCAATCTCCATAGACATCTTTCAAATAGTTCAATAAAATAATAAGTTTCGATGTATTTTTGGCCCTGAAAGTACCCTAGAAAGTGATGTATAGCCTTTGGATAGCAGATTATACCTTCCAAACTCAATCCCACTTATAACCACATTAAAAACACAATTTGTGCATATTTTGTTTTCCATATAACGTTACAGATTCTTTATTTATTTTTTTATCTTTTTCTTTTTGTTTGTTTTCACTTTTCTTTTTTTGTGTTTTGTTGTTGCTTTTGTAATAATTTTCTTGTTTAATATAATTGCAGTTTTGTTTTTTTTTGTTCGTTATGAGTGTGTATGTGTATGTGTATGTGTATGTGTATGTGTATGTGTATGTGTATGTGTATGTGTATGTGTCTGTGTCTTTTGTGTACGTTGTTCGTGTGTGTGTGACTGTTTTTTGCTGTGTATAAGTTTTTCCTTAACTACATTTATTCCCGATTTGCCTTTCCAGTTGCAAGTGTTCCATTGCTGGATATCTTGCAATATTTAATCATTATTCTAATGTAAATATTTTAACCGAATCGAGACTGCTGCAATGCTGCACAATTGTTTTGTTAGTTTGCGCTCGATTTTTTTGTCATGTTACTCGTAAATTATTCATAATTTTTTTTGTAATACTAGTTTTCATTTTTCTTTTTATTTTACCGTATATTAAAGTGATTTTACATCATAATGTACTTATATGCAAATTTCAATCGAAAACTGCATTCAAATTGGATTTATGTTTCCAGATTTTCTTCATTTTCTTTTTTGTTGATGTCTGTTATCTGTTATCTTGTTTAGTTTTTCCATTTTCACTGCAATCGATTTTATATGGGGCTTATGTTTTTTCTTGATTTTGCGTTTTGGTAAAAAATTCAAACATTATAAATACATAGTTATCAAATAGTATGATCCTTGTCTGTCTGTCTGCCTTTGTGTGTGTTGTGTGTAAATGTATTTCTCATTATATATGTTCGTGTGTGTCCTGTGCATTTCTCAATATATAGTTTTTGCCTCTAACTTACATTACAAAATATATAACAGATACGTGTGTAAATGAGTATATAATTTATATTTGAAATTCTACCAATTTTCTGCTGGCTTACTTTTTCTGTATAAAATATCCCTTCTTCTGGTTTTGGTTTGTCACTATTTTCTGTTTGTGTGGGCGATGGATTTGTTTTAAAAAGTTTCGGGTTTTCGACCTATACATATATTAAATGCAAAATGTTATCCATAGTCAGATCAGCATCGAGAACCGAAATCAAGAATTCAGAATAAAAGCGAAAGCTTAAAAATAACATTTTCGTTGAATCAACTTTCTTTTTCAAGTCTTTTGTTTTGCAAGAGAATTAAAACCATAATTGCTGGCAGTGTTTTTGTGTGTGTGTTTTCATTTGGTTTTGCTGTACCGAAAGCCTAACGATCCGACTTATGTTTTATGTGTGCTGAAAGCAAACATGCAATTGTAAATTTTCGCAAATCAGGGTTCTGTTAGATGCAAATCGATGATAATAAATTGAATTAAATCAAAATACTAAATTGAAGTCTCAGTTCAAGGAGGTATAATCAAAGCAAATATAGTTGGAATTCAACAACGAAACTCATAGCTGTATTTAAGCAATATTGCAGTTAATCATCACTGAATTCAGCTTGATTTAAATATTGGAAGAAATTACATCTGCAATTTAGTCTGCTATCGAAGCGACTCAGTATTGCATAAAGGGGTCTTCGGGGTAGTTTTGTTTTCTTTAGATTTGCTGATTTGCTTTTTTTGTTCTTCTTTTTTTTTTAACAATTAATGTGCTTTAAAATTTCTAAGAATTTTCTCGAACAAGTACAGCAGAGAAGTTTATTGTGGTTTCGCATCATTTTAAATATTTATTTCGCTGTATGGTTTAACAATTACGTTAAAATCTTTGCACTTTTCAATAGTCAACTTTTGTTGCAGTTTTGTTAGATATCCATTTTTATTTTAGGTGTTATCTTAATTATCTTTAATCTTCTGTGGTAATAGGAATAATTCGAATACCGAAAAATGTATGTGTGTGCGTGTTTTCTCTGCCTCAACGGAGAATTATCGTGAAAATGGAGGAACTGAAAATGAATTTTAAATAGGATCATGTTTGTGGGCATTTGTCTTATGAATACGCTGCCTGGAAAACTCTATGATTTAGATAGATTTCATATACATACATATGTATGTATGTATCTATATTGTATATGTATGTATATATATTGTTCATTTGTATAATATGTACTTACGGTTCTCTACAATCTGAATTTTTGCATTTTGTTCATAGTTTCTCTGTATTCTGGCTGACTTTTTAACAAACAAAATGTATCTATGGCTTCAAAAACTAGACTCATCTTTCTTCTTGGCTTCTACAAAACAATATATCCAATAACAGATGAAGCAGTTTCTCAATTCTTGTTTGCGATTGCACTCATAGCTGCGGCCTAAGCTGACACTGGTTCTGCTGTTCCAGAGCCAAAAAGAATGCTCTGCAAAAGTTAATTGCAACAAAAAGAAACCAATTGGAATGATGCAGTCGATGTTACGACTAGGAGGATACCTGGTACGGCTGTAGGTGAATTAAGAATTGATTGGAACACAGCATTTTCCTGGCTGCTATAGTAATGCGATCTTGATGATTTTTCGATGGCAGATAGACAATAGCCAAACTGGAATATTTTCTATAAATCCCCATATTAGTACCCAAGTACCAGGTATTAAAAACAAAAACTGTAATAAAATCGAACTCCAAAAAACATTTGCTTTGTCGTGTGGAATGAAATGGTTTTTAAATGCAGTTGGTTTTCGGGTTTATGCATATGAAATGTTGAATTTTATTTTTATGCGAATGCACTGCACTCTCTCTGTGCGAGTGAGTTTTTCCACTTATAGTATAAAGACTGTAGTTTTAGTTTTCGGTTCTGCTACCAATTTCGTGTGTGGCTTTAATATTGTGGCTGTATGTATGTGTGTGTGTCCTTTGTATACGTGCTAAAAACTAATAATATATACAATATAAAATGTAATCTCCATATTTGCATTCTCATGTTATACCCCTGAAGGGGTATATTATTTTTAAATATAATTCTCCATGTTTGCATTCTCTTTTCTTTTATATATAATTTAATATATATTAATGGTTTTTGTTTATGTTTAGTTAATATTTATATTAATTCAATTGCGCTAAGTTCATCTAAAGGTAATTTTCTTTTTTCATTTTCCTTTGCGTTTAAGTTTACGTTTTTCTTTACTTTTCTAGCTTTTTTTCGTGGCTAGGTTTTGTGGAGATTTTAGCTTAAGATTTCTGCTTTTAGAATATAATTCTAGGAGTATCCTTTTTCGACCAATCAGGCTCTGATTTGCGATCCTTCGATTTCGCAGTTTAAAAATGTTTCGTAATGTTTATATGGTAATATATGTATATGTTTTGTGTGTCTAAATGTATTTATATACTTGTTATGATGGAACGAAAACAGTCTTTGGGTATTCATTTATGTAATTTTTAATGTTTAATTGTTTAATCCTTAAAAAGTAAAACGAAATCAAGAGTAAACTTAATCCCTAAATGACTTGATACATTTATAAACGAAAAGAGCGTCCTAAAAATAATAATTACAACTTAAATCATAATATGCACAACAAATCTGTTCAAGAATTAAAGTTATAAATTCATAAGCGCTCCCTAAACTAAGCTTTGGTATGCTCTCTCCTACATTTTCCAATTTTCTTTGCTTTTGCCCTAAAAAATAACTTAGTTTTCATTCATTATCTCGTAATTTGTTTAAATTTAAATGCTGATGAAATATTTATACAAATGTCATTTTACGTGTCATAATATGTGTTTGATTTTTCCCATCTCTCCGACATCTTTTCTCTCTTTTCTCTCTACATTTAGTTTGACCTTTCCTGCATGCCCATCTATCGTTTTCTTAGATAAAGAGTTTTGCAATGCCTTTTCTTTGGTTGCGCTTTCTTTCTTTGTGTGAGTGTGTGAGTCTGGTGGAAATCTGCGGTATTTTCCAACCATTTTCGTAGAGATTGGTTTCCTTTAAATGCAACTTTTGTATCTACTAACAGTTTTTCTTTTAGTTTGTTCTTTTAGGCAACCGTTTAGTGTTCGGTTTCTGTATCTGGGACTTCCTTTGGGGTTTTCTCATTAGCTGGCAACTTACAATTCTAGTTCGGTATTGTGTGGATTGGGCGCCTCGGGACCGTACATGTTGGCCAGCTTATCAAAGCGCGGGCCCCAGGCCCCAAGGTAGTCGTACTCCTGCTGCTCATCATCCGTGCCTGCAATGGGAATGAAAATGCCAGAAAACACACAAAAATCCATATTAATCATTGGTAAGAAATAGGAGAGGCACAAGAAACACAAAATATCCCAAAAGGCTTTTTGGTTATTCAATTTACACCCAATATTCAGCTTTCTATGAGAGTTTAAACCCAATATTCAGCCGTTTCTGAGAGTTGCTTCCCTGAAAATGTCAGAAAAATATGTAAAGTCAACAAGGATTCGAATGTGCTACTCTCTCTAGTCGATAGCCTACATTTATAGGGGCGTCTCAGGCTGATTTTGGTGTTGAACTACTTGCTGTATATTGGGTGCAAAAAAACTAACCAAAAGTGTACACAACCGTACAAAACTGTACCCACCTGAGGCCAAGGAGCTTAGGGAACCCGCAGTACTGCCACCGCCCTCGTACGCATAGTTCCTCAAGTCGTCAAAGGGTGGGGCATTGGGATCGCCATCGGCGCGCTTTTTATGCTCCTCAATGAACATGCCCACATTGGGCTCCTGACCAGGCATCAGTGTCATTACGGGATCTGCAAATGAAGATAGAAAGTCGCATGTAAAATTGTTAGAAAAATAATTAATATCTCTGTAAAATATCTGATGCGAGCATTAATAGGTTTTGGTTTTGAATACTCACACATAATTGGCATTTTCATGGGCGCCAGCTCTGGAGGCATTGGACCACCGATGGGTATCTGCAGTGGTGTGATGTCAAAGGCCGTCATATCATCCTCGCCGCCACCCTCGTCATCATAGTTGATGATATTCTCGCGCACATCATCGTCGGGTCCTGGATACTTGATATGAGCCTCGCGACGGCGATTGTAGACGACAAACACGAGCACGAGTACTGTGAAAAAGTGTCAAATAAAACAATATTAAAATGCAGTTCAATGCAAATGCGATCTCCCTCTCTCTATGATATGCAACAACAACTGTTGGAAAATAGCACGTATTTCTGTGCACAAAGTGCATTAAACTACACTTCATTTAGCATGCAAACAATTGTAGTTCTAAAAACGACACGGGTAAAAGGAGATGGAAAACGGAAGCATAGCGAAAGCAGATGCAAAATTAATCTGTATATATATATGTACATATATGTATTTATGTGTTTGTATATATGTATATGTAAATTTAATTAAATGGCGGAACTAAAACGGAAATAAAGAAATACAGAAAAATGAAACAGGAGAGAAAAGTATAGTAAATATTTGCGACTAGAAGATACTCTTTCTGTCGATAACTAATTTATTATTCGGAAGTTTTTCTTATCTTGTCATATAACTTTAATTTCAAAATATTATTACCCTGTGCAAGGGTACACAAAAATGTGAAAAGAGTGAAAAGCAAACAGATATTGCCAGCGTTTTTTTCGAGTTTTTCTTTTCGGTTAGAAAACACACAAAAACAGCGTCAAATGGCGCGCTGAACAACAGCAAATCAAGCAAACAGACGACTGACGACTTGTACGCTTGTCTCCTAGTTTTCCCTTTTTCTCTTTCCTTGAGTGTTTTTCTAATTTTCTTGGCGCATTTTCCACCATATTGCGAAACGTAGTCCATGGCGCAGTCCCAGGGACAGACAGCATCTGTTGCACAAAGTTTTTTTTTGGGGGGTGATACTGAAGTCGTGGTAATGGCCACGACCGTTCCGTCAGTTGACGTAAGTAATTTTCTGCGGCTTCTGGCAACTTTGTTGGGCTTCCTTGTGATGGGTCTGGTATGGGTACAGGCTGTGGTATTAGTCCTACTCCAAGTCATCCTCCAAGTCTCTCTTCAGGTTCCTCCTTTGGCCGTTCTACTGTCACTTGTTCTGGCTCTACTTTTACTTTTCTTCTGTCACTGAACTTCAGGTCCCCTTCTAGGTTCTACTTCTATTCCCACTCTGCTTCTACTTCTAATCTCACTCTAGGACTCCGCCTAGAACTTTGTTCAGAAAGTTTCTGGTTTTCGTAGCTTCCTGCCAGCTGGACATTCCGTAAATGCAATTATTGTGTTAGTCAAATACACATTTTCCGCATTTTCCTACTCTACTTTGCTACAATTTTTTCTCTGGCAGTGTCATTGATATGCAAAAATGTTCCATGGTCACCAATACAATAAACTTTAATTTATGGAAGACTCTTCTTTATGTTGTGTCATTTAATTTTGCGGAAATGACTTTCGCTGTATGTTGTTTGGCGGCCTTCCGGACGTTGCTTACCGATGGATGGATGATTGTAAGGCTTAATTAATTTTACAGCTCGAGAGCGATGGCCATCAAAATTTAAATGGCATGTAAACTTTTGATTAAACTTTTGGTATAAGTATATGAAGGAAAAATACAATAAATACATATAAATGTTGTGCAGTAAAGTTAAATTGTTCTCAGTGACGTAAACAGATGGAAAATTACAGGGATTTGAGACATGCAAGCAACTTACATATTTTGCACTCTTTTTGAGTTCAAATGTATTTAAATCTACTGTAAACCTTCAACCTTAACTTACGAATACTTTCAGTGGAATCTCAATGGATTTTCAACCACTCGAGTGGATGGAGTGCACTCCATGACCATTTTGCTTGTGGCTTATATACTTACATATCAAAGTGCTGAGGCAAAGGACCAAAGCAATAATAAAATCACGGGATGGCGTCAATACACCGGAGGCCAATAACTCCAGTTCGCAGTGCATTCCCGTGAAGCCCATGGGGCAGTGGCACTCGAACTTCTTGGGCGGATGATAATCGCGACACCGACCGCCATTGCGGCAGGGGAACAGCAGACACTCGTTGTCGTTCACACAACTACTGCCTGAGGTTTTATAGCCCGATGGACACCTGAACAAACGGACCCAAAAGACAATCGACCCAATCGTGATGTGTGGCACGGGACGAAGTTTTTGTTGATGTGGAATGTTGTGGATGTTTTTTTTTTCATGTGGTTTTTTGGATGTGTTGGAAAAACAAAAAGAAATTATTTAAAAATTTGTTTCCATCATGCAGGTATGAGTGTGTCTGGGTGTAACGCTTGCTTCGCTTTCGTTTCCTTTGAATGTGCTATGGGGGAAAATGGTGTGTGTTTTCCCATAGTTTCCTTTCCACCATGTGGCCAAGAAAGTGTGAAAAACTGTCAGAAAGTCTTATAAACGTGCTACGTTGTTGTTGTTGTTGTTATTATTTCACGCTTTGTGAGATTTTATTTTCTCAGTTTTACCAATGGTATGACAAACTTTTTGCATTTGCATTTGCATTGGCCAAGCGTTCATCCCTGTCCCTGTCTTCTTTCCCTCCTAGTCCCTTTCCCTAACACGCATCTTAAGTGCTGTTTTTGGTACAGTTTCGCTTCTCTTCTTTTATGATTATTATGCAACAATCTTTTTGAGTTGCTTTTCGGTTTTGAATTGAATAAACTTTTTTTTCCGTTCTGCTGCATTCTTCGGCTAACTTGAATTTCATTGTGTGCTCTCGCACTTTTCTGGACTGTTTCTTTCCCTAACTTTAAGTTTCTTTTGATTAGTTTTTGGGATACACTACCCTCCACCCCACATTCACCTGAGAGTGCTCTGGGGAATACAAAACTTTACAATGTCACTTGACTTCGGTTATTGAGGTGTGAAAATGTCCAAGGAAAAGGAATACTTTTAAGTAATTGAGATGCATGGGATTTGCCTTCGCATGTGTAAAGTAGTTGGGTTCAACCTTGGTAATACAAATTTATTAATATTGATGGTTTTCTGTGCGTCAATGGTTTAGATTCAACGAGCGCCGTTTAGCTGTCAATAGTTGTCCACTGTTTAAGGACATTTCGTATTTTCAAAACCCATTCACAAAACTCAATAGACTATGAGAGATTTCTCTCAATCCTCTTTTTTGGCAAATACAATTGAATACTTTTCAAATGCAGACTCAAGACACTTTTGATATATTGACGATGTCGATTATTGGCAAATGCCACGGGGCGGCGACTCTTTGACCAAACCGAATCGCAGGGAGCACCAAAAGGACCACACAGCGGGATAGAAATTGGTAGAGAAAAAGAAGGCGAACAATTTGAAAAGAACGCAGATAGAATAAATACCTCAAAAGCAGAGAAAACTTTCACACTAAATCAGCGCCAGTTGAGAAGTTGAATAGTTTTTTTTTTTGTTAGCTTTTCCTGGTCCTTTTGCCAGTTTTACTCTTTGTTGGAATGCTCCCAAGTGCGTAGTTTAAACCGATCAGAAGTGAGTGAGGTACTTGATAATTTTGTTGAATTTTCCCAATTTCCACTTGCCTCTTTTTCTTTTGCACTTCTTTTTTTTTTGTAGGTCTGTGAAGTTTGCCATTTTTACGTCATTAAGTTTTTAACTCATGTTGATTCTGGCATGAAGCGAAGTCTCTTTCTATTTACTTATAAATGTTCGTGAAAGATTCCTGTATATATTTTTGGCTTAGCTGTAAACTTAAAACTGCCATTTTTCTGGCTCTTTGTGCACATTTAACTCTGAGAGATACTTGTCTTTCGAAGAGAAATTCCAGGCTTCTGGCATCGTAAATTCTCGCAAAATGAAACGGGCAGCGGTTCGAGTTCTTAGTGCCAGGTGGAAGCTCCTTTGAGCCGTCTGATAGCTCCCTGATTCTCTCTTCTAATGTGTATATGTGTGGGTGGCATGGGGGCATGCCCGGAGTGTCTGTATACTTTCAGTGATGTGGATTTAGTGCATCGTGATTTCTACGAAATGCCAAAGCCAACAACTGCAATTGCTCTTCCATTTTGGCCAGGTCTTGGCCTTGTCTCATGTCGGGGCAACCTGTATCTCTGACTGCACATTTGTTAACTTACCTGAAGGGCATTGTCTTTAGTTGAGTGCATTTTGAAATACGTTTTCTGGGTGGGGCGGAAAAGCTAAAAAACTAAATGGAATGGCCTAGCCGAGTCTCAACTTAAGCTGGTTATAGTTTCAGCTTAAATTTCGGGTGTAATATCCTCTCAAAAATACTGTAATTTCATCTTAAATTGGTCTAAAATATTCCACTACATGTGGGAGGTACCAACCTTTTGTTAATAAAATATTTACACAGTACAACACATTGAATAACATTAAAACATTGATTGAGAGGCTGAACAGAAAATGTGCCAGAAACAAACATACAAAATAGTCATAGAATGAGTGAATGATACGAGTATGACGATATGAATATGGAAATGAGTTTTTGAACGAAATATATGTCACACAGAGAAATATCTATATTTCTGTGCGCACATTCTACATATTTTTCATGTAATGGAAATTCAGTGAACTGTGATCTCGATGGAATATTGGATTAGATTTATAATTGATGGAGAGATGAGGACAAACATATGAAATCAAAGTGCAAAAGTGGTAACATGAATTCGTGTTTGATAAATGATTTGAATTGGATGATTGAATCAGCTAATAAAGATTGAATAAACGCTACAACATTCAGAATCTATAAGCTAAGCAGGCGCTAAAGCACTAATTGCCGGGGGGATATACATATATTCATGATGATTATTTGATCTTGGGATATAGTCATGATTGTTGTTGCATATTCAATAGGGATTATGGGTTCTTTTCTTTGATGCTCACTCAGTATGATTAGCAGGCAGACTAGGATTGCCGCCAAGGCTCCCATGCTCAGCTTTAGGGTCTGACCCTCCTGCACCAGTTCGCAGTTCTCGCCCCAAAAACCATCCGGACATATGCAACGATATCGCAGTCGGGGCTCGAGATTAATGCAAGTGGCGCCGTTCATACAGGGCATATCGAGACACTCGTTGCGGTCCATGCAGCCCTTGGAATCGGGCGACATGATGCGTCCTTCGCCGCAACTGTTTTTGTTTTTTGTTTGTATTTTTTTTTGGTATGCCGAATTTTGTATTTAGGTATATATCGAAAAGTTAAGATTCATTAGTTTAATGACAACATAAATTGGAGCAACCGAAAAGATGCGATTAACGTATGATGGATTGAATTGATTGATTTAACCGATTTTTGTGGGTCCAAGTAGAGTCTCGTTTAAACAGAAATGGGCATTAAAACCAATATAATAGTTTCGAATAAAGTCACGAGAAATGCGTCTTTCAGGGTGTTTGTATCCTAATAGAAAATATTTAAAAAATGGTAATAAATTCGAACTTCAACTGATTGACAGAGTTTGGGGTCAAGTAATCCTCCAATTACAGATTTACGCAACCTTTTTCGTAAGCGTTTAAGAAGTGAGTGCAGCGATTGATTGCTCAAACCAGGGACGTAATTCATCGATTTGACTTTAAGCGATTTTCAACCACTTTATCAAGGATTTGTGTTCTTTGCTGATTGATTTTATGCACTTTGACCAAAGGGATTGACTGAAACAGAGGTGAAAGCCAAGAAAAACAAAAAAAAGTGTTTGCCTGAGTGTGTGGTTTACGTGTAAGATAAGCGGAAAGTACTAGGGTACAAAACTGTACCTGGTGCTGTAACGGCAGCGTATAAGCTCTTCAAAAGTGTATGTGTATGTGAGAGTGTAATGAAACAAAAGCGTGAATATGTACAAAGACCATTACAAGCAGAACAAATGCTCTTTGCTATTTGCTCTCTCTCTCTCTCTCTCTTCGATTCTCTGCGACTCGGCGACTCGGCGACTCGGCGACTCACGACAAAGCGAAATCGGAATTGAAATCGACAGAAACGTAAGCCTAAGCCGATTGATTTGTCACGCAACGTTTAGTGCCAATCACTAACTGGACGTTTGTATCGTGTGCGACTTCCTCTGACCTCCTCTGCCTGCAAGAACGAAGTCGCTTTTGATTTGACGGACAGGAGGTCCAATAAGCTTTTTTTTCTGCTAGCCTTGATGGCTGCAGGCCTTCTGGCCATACTCCTACTTCAATTTCCTTTCGGTTCTCCTGTTGCTTGTGTTTTCTGCCTTTAATTGATTAAGCCCATCAAATGTTTGGCTTTTGTGGTGGATTTTCTGGGATATTGTTTGGGGTTTTTCTCTTGTGAGGAAACTCTTTCTACGATTTTTTTTTTTGTAAATGAAAATGAAATTTATAAACCTATTTTGTATTCATTTTTCGTTGTGATTTCAGTCCGAACAGTCAATTTGTTTCATTGTTAAGAATTTTATTGATTTTTTGGTAGATGAGAAACGAAAAGCAATGCGTTGGATGAGTTAAATGATGAAAGACTTCGAACTTACGTGCACTCGTAGACATTCCAGAGATCGACACACTCAAAGGGATCGGGACAGATGACATTCGAGCAGGGCTTGTTCGAGGGACATCCCTTCTCCAGGTTTCGGGCCATTGTGGCCTGTCCCCACTGTGTACCATTCATGGCAGGTGGAAGAGGCAGATGTTTACCTTCGAGTCTAAAGGAAGATAGAGATGATAGCGTTAAGCATTGATGAGTTTTCTATCAATCAATATTTTGTCTACGCACCGTATATCGTCAAGGCAGCTCTTCTGATAGTCGGCATACACCTCAAAAGTGCGCACTCCTGTGTACTCGGCCTTGCCACCAGCATAGACACCCTCCTGCTTGTCCACCAGCAGCCACTGATGGCCCGAAAACTCAAAGGTTTCATTGTAGCGACGTCCCTCGCCACCATCCAATTCGAGGGTGGCAGCAGAACCATATCGATTGACCCTCACCACATGCCACTGTCCATCGTTGACGATGATTGAGTTCAGCCAGAGATCCTTTTCCTCAGTGCGGAGTGAGTTCAAGTTATAGCGGAAATGGAGATGTCCATCCTTGATCTCCAGAATGCCATACTCCCGATTGTGCTGATCGCTGACGCGGAAGAGTTCGCCGTACTCCTCGCGAGTGCGGAAGCGCAGCTGCACCTGGGTGCTAAACCGATCTGGTTCGAAGCTTAGCGCGTACTTGACATAGCTCTGGGCCTTGAAGGTCGTGGGGATTGTGGGTATATTACAGGCAGGACCCGTCCAGCCCGGTCTGCAGTGGCAGCGAGCCTCGGACAAGGATCCCACGCAGTTGCCATGCTCCCAGCAGCGGGCTGTGGTCTCTGTCTGTGCACACACCTCCTCCGTTTGCGGACAGCCAGCGACACTGTTCCTCGAGAGTCCCGGATGTGCGAGATCGTACAATTTTGAGTTGTGCACCAGATTGCGAATGCAACCATCGAATCCCTTGGCCGTGGGCATGTAGTGCCAGTAGTAGAGACTCTGATCGAATTGCTCGCGATACAAGCCACCCACCTGCAGCGGGGCATTCACATTGAGGTACTCGCTGAAGGGTGGAATCTGGCCGCGAGCCTGGCAGGACATGTCGTCGAACTCTGGTGGTGTGCCATCCTCCATTTCGCTGATTTCCGCTGATTTACAGAAATCCACAACCATGCGAATGTCCTCTGTGTCCCAGAACAAGTCAATGCGATGCCATTCGCCATCATCCAGAGTCTTCTTGGTCTTCACGCGCAGCTCCAGAGTGCCAGAGCCAAAGTCAATGAGCAGTCGCGGGTACCCGCGCTCCAGTTCCAGGGCAATGAAGTCAGAGATGAGCATTTCGTCACGCTCTGGCGGCACAATGGGTCCGTTGTAGATGATCAGGCCATCGGGTTTACGGGTGATGAACTCCAAACTTAAATGCGATTCGTCGCACATCTCGAGGGGAGGATACCAGGCCCATCCATTGCCGCGGAAGCTGCGCGTCGTCTGCTGGCACCGTGGCCCAGTGTAGCCCACAGGACAAGAGCAGTGCGGCCCGAACCTTGTGTCCATGCAACGACCACCATTGTGGCAGGGGTTCGTGCGGCAAGATTCGGGTTTGGTGAAGTTGCGAGCGCCACAAGTACAGTCCGCCAGGGTGTCCACACGGACACCCACCAGCGCCGTTTTGTTGGCATTCACCATGTAGGGCAGGGGACTGATCTCCAGGGCATTGGTGCAGCTTCCTTCGCACATCTGATTCTCGTAGAGGCACTCGTCGATGCCAACCATCGTGATATTGATGCCCACATCCTTTTCGATCTCTTCGCGGTGCATGAGGACGATGCCATTGAGCCTCACGGGCTTGTAGTACGGCGACCCATGGGCAGAGAAGCGAATGTCTGTCAAAGCCGGATTGCGACGCTTCAACTGAACGCTGAAAATGTCCACGTTCTCCCGTTCGGTGTTCAATAGATCCGCCAACTTATCCCTGAAGCGATCCATCTTCGAGCGGCTCATGCTCTGAGTGCGATAGTTCCACACGCGGATAAAGTCCTCGTCCGAGATGCCAGACAAACGCACGGATCCCGAGTTAATGACAGCCTCGTGGGGTATTTCCCTTACAGTAACCGTCACATTTGCGGGGATGTCCGTCTGAGTGTGCTTCCTATCGTAGACCTTGAAGCGCAGATGGTAGCGTCCCTCGCGGGTTCCCGCTCGCATTGTGACCATGCCAGAGTCCTCGTCCAGCTTGAAGCGGGGATGTTCCAGCGCCTCCCAGTAGAACTTCTTGTCGGGCAAATCCCAATCATCCAAGTCGTAGACATACACACGGCCGATCGGTGTGTCTGGCGACTGCCCCTGGTAATTGTACACGAATATATCCTTGGATCCAGGTTGCATTTTGTTGTCATTCACATCGCCAATGATCACGGTAAGAGTACTGGTGCCAGTCATAGCCGGGGAGCCATGATCCTTGATCACAATGGGAATCATGTACTCCTTTTGCTGTTCGCGATCAAAGGAACGCAGGGAAGATATCACTGCCATGCCATCACCGTTGGCGCCCTCTGTGAATGTAGAAATAATGGGATTAGAATCGTTTATTTAAGCAGTTCGAAAGAACTCGACTGCCCACCCATTCCCATACAGAGAATTAAAGTCACTCTAGCAAAGTCCTTTCCTTACTTTGACGAACGAAACGAAAAGCTAGCCCTATCCCACTCCCATTCAATAAATCTAATTGTAAGTCCTAAATGCTGTAAATTGGCTAGAGGTTGGAGTGTAAGTGTGAGCCTGTTAATAAACTGCAACTTGTGGAAGCAGATTTGTGGAAAACATTTTCCAAAAAACCCTCAGCTTGGCTTTTTGAGACATGAAAAGCATTTTGTAGCTTAGCTGTAAGCTGTGCCCATCAACCGGCAGACCAAAGACTAAGCTCTTTTATTAGCCAGCACGTTTTCCACCTGATTGCAGATGCAACTGCAACATTTGGCCATAGTCCCCATTTGTTGTAATTACGCTTTTGAGCCAACAAGTGTTATGTCTTCGACTGTGCAGCAGAGCCGCAGAGGGCACAACATGCCCCAGACGGAACATCCTATGCCACATTGGTTGGGGAAGCTACAGCACACGTTTGAAATGTATTTTTAAAGACACTCCATGGTGTGTTTTTAGGCAAATTGTATGCAAATACGAGTTCACACACAGAACTAGAACTGACTCCGACTCTCTGTGTGGCTGTGATCCCCAAAGTTCCTGGGCCCAGTTCCCAGCTGTGGCATCAAAATTGGATTGCCACCTCCCCCCCACAAATTGTGACTGGCTCTGCCAGTTTTTCCTATCTTGGATTTCTCTCACTCAGACATGAATGTGGTGTGTACATACATATGTATGAATGTTTGGCTTTTGCAGCAGACTCACTTTGCTGCTGGCTCTCCTGGAAGGTAATTTAATTGAAAACTTGTGCATTTGCCATTTTATTTTCTGTATCTCGAACACACACACACACACAAACGCAGGTTGTATCTATTTATTTTTGCTTATATTATTTACATTTTCATGGGACGTGGCGTGGGAATAGGTGCGATGCGGTTTACTGTTTCCGTTTTATGGCCAAAGATTCCTCGGTTATTCATTTGTGGTGCGGGGATAGTCACTGGACTCGATTTTGTCTCCTTTTTTTTTTGCGGGTTAGAGGTAATTGCATTTTTATGCTATTGTTAGCTTTGCGATATTGTGTGGCACACAGGACACAGGACACACAGGACATTCTAACCCGTTCCCTCAATAGTATGTTAGGAAATTTCAATACCAACAACACAGAGAGAATAAAAAAGGGGAGAGCACAGCAAAAATGTTACGCTTGTGCATTGTTTAAGCTTTGACCCAAATATTTGGCAAACTTTTCATTGCAGCAGGGCAAAAGTTTCTGGCCAAAAAGTCGAAATGGTCAGCACTCGCAACTATTTCCAGATCCCTCAACCCCCACGCTCTATGGGGTGTGTGTGAGTGTGTGCACAGCAATTTGCAAGTAATCGGTAAGTGTACGGCAAACGAATGAACGGATCGAGGGAAATAAAGTCGAAAATTACTTGCTATGCCTTGTGAAAAGTTGAAAAGACTATTTTATTCCTAAAGAAAGAATTATCAACGTGACTGAAACGGGAAGGAAATGTCAAGGGTTCGAAGTGGACATTCTTTTTGAATAGATTTAGTCGAGGTCAATTCCTATATCTGTCATTACTAAATTCTCATGAGTCAAATCCAATAACGCTACTCACTTTGGTCCTGTTCCACCTTGAAGGAAGCACGAATAATATCATCAGCACTGGGATCCAAGCGAAACTGGAACGGTGGTCCGTTGCTCTTGGAGCGATCATCATCATCGGTGGCCAATATCTCCACCACTTTGCGCGGGGGCACGTGTTCGGGCAGCACGGGACGATAGTCCTTTAGGAACTTTGGTGCATTATCATTGATATCCTGAACAATAACAGTAAGTGTGGCTGTGGCTGTTTTCGGTGGCGAGCCATCGTCAATGGCCAGGATTTTGACTTGATGGCGGGGCACGACTTCGCGGTCGAGGGAGCGTTGAATGGTCACAGAACCATTCTGATTGATGGCAAACTGTCGCTGGCGATCCGACGATCGGTCGATGGAGTAGGAAACCTTGCTCTTGCCTCCCTGATCCGGATCGGTGGCCTTGAACTTTTCCAACTCAGTGCCGACTTTGGTGTCCTCGAAGACAGAGACCTCGACATTGGCTCGCTCGAAGTGCGGTTTATTGTCGTTGATATCGCGCAGCTTCACCACGACCCAGGAGTAGGCAACGTGGTACTTATCATTGTCGTTGTCCTCTCCCTTGTCATTCACTTGGATGCGGAAACGGAAGCCATTGCTTTGCAGCTGATCCTCGTAGTCCAGGGGCTGGACAATCTTCAGGGAACCAGTGCCGTCGTTGTTCCTCACCATCGTAAACTTATCCGCGCCATAGCCACTGTTGTCGATGACCTTGTACTGGAATTTGTTCGTCTCGTCCTCGTCATGAACGGTTACCGTGAGAATGGGCATCTCCGGGAGGGCCGTGCCATCCGTTTCATCGACCTCCGTGAACCATTCGTCCTTCGTGAACTGCGGCGGCATGTCGTTGATATCCTTAACCCTTATAGAGGCTGTCCCCGTCCCCTTTAACCCCCCGCCATCCATCGCAACGACTTGTATGGAATAGTCCGGTGTTCTCTCGCGATCCAAACAGCACACAGCCGTCTTGATGACACCCGTATCGGGTTCGATCTCGAATATGGGTGAGCCCGTCTCCTCCTCAATCACATTCTTCTCAATCGAATAGACAAGTCGGGCATTGGAGCCCTCGTTGGGATCGTCATAGTCCACTGCTGTCATGGTCATCACTACCATGCCGGCGGTGCCGTTCTCTGTTACATTTCCAAAGTAAACGCCTTGTGGGAAAATGGGGGCATTATCGTTGATGTCCTTTAAATTGACCTGGACATCCGCATAGCCCACGAGTCCTTCGCCGCCCTCATCCTGCGCAAAGACCGTGAAACGCCACTGGGGCCGTCCATTAGGTTGATCGCGATCCAAAGGCTATAAAAGAAAAATTGAGAGAGGAAAGTGTAAAGCGTTGTTAAAGGTTAATATGCGCACAATCTTATGGGTATTGTGTAATTTTTAGCTGTCATAAACGCAAAACCGATTAACATCACGGAGGACAACATTGTTGTAAGGGGCCGTCCTGTCCCCAGTTCCCATTTTGTCCTCAATCCCCTTTCTATCCTTCCCCAACTCCATCGGCCTGTCTCAAGTGAAACCCTGCGAAATTATCCTTTCACACAATGGGGTTGGCGGCGGACGGACCCTCTGAACCTCAGGTGGAAGCCCAATCTGTGCCCTGTACCTGTACCTGTACCTGATGTTGATTTTGACTTTGATATGCATTCACAGCAGCGGCAGCAGCACCCTGAGTGATGTGTTGGGGAGACCAGACCTTCCTCATGCTTCATGCATATAATAAAAGCGCAAAAAAAAAGAAAAACCGATTTTAATCAGCACTTTGTATCTGTTGCCGCATAACGCTCAGCTGCTGGCACAACCCTTGGATAATGCCCCACAACCTCCCTCTCACCCACACTCTCCCTGCGCTATCCTGCGATATCCTGACAACCACAGGCAGCAGCAGCAGCTCGACAACAAGAAAAGCTTTTGCATGGCGCTGACATTGGATTTGTCATAAAAAGAATGTGTGTATAAAAGGCGACAACAACAGAACAAATGTGTGTAAAAAGTTGGTTTGGAATGGATCAGACCAATGGGTTATCCAGTAAGAAAAGCACTGCAAAATTGTCAGATATGTGGGTACTTGAATGGGCTATTAAACTGCTAACGGATATTTTTGTAGGGCATACCCTCATCTACCCTGTACTCTAACAAAAATTTAAAAATGAAATAACATGTATACATATCCTGCGTCGTCATCGCTTTAATTTGCATGACAAATTTGCCGACATTGTTATGACATATTCAATTTAAGGGATTAGTTGTGAGTGGGTCACGGACTGTGGGTTTACTTCCACAAAAGTATGGTACACACACCCCCGTGTCCCCTCTATGGTACATGTTATCCCTTATCATACACCCCAACTTTCTGGGGGGCCCTGAAATACTTCTCCTTCCAGAGCTCTGCAGAGGGTGCTGGGAAATAATTTGCCTTCCATGTTGGGGTGGTTTAAAATACAAAATTATATTTGTGTGTAGATGGAGAGTAGGGAAAACGAGAGATAGTCGCTGGTCTATGGAGCTTAAAAAGACTAAAGTGGTTGGGCACCAAATGTTTTCCCGTTTTATACATTTTTTTCCATGCTATTTGGGTGCATTTCATTTAATTTGGCTCTAGAGTATTTTTCGAATGTATTTTTTTTTTTTAGTGTTTGCGAGCCGAATAAAGCGAAATTTTTGCAATTGGCATGCGGCGTTGGGTTTTTCAATTGTTACTTTTGTAATTAGTTTTAATTTACTTTTCAATTGATGTTCGTGTTATTTTTTTGGGGAATTAGAAAAGGCTTTGTAATTTATTTCGATGAGGATCTCTAGGAATTCGATTATTGAAATTCAAGTAAAACTTTGCATATGTTCACCAGTTCTCTATTTTGCATTGTAAAATGGCCAGTCCGCCTACTGAATTTCTTTGTATGATTTCATTTTCCCCACCAACAGGTTTCGCATATTTTAAACAGATTACGATTGATTTTAAGTGCATATTGATGGGCGGCTGGCTCCAATCAACAAGGCATATTTCGAAATTTCGCAATTATATTGCCGTTTCAGGACAAGCTGTTGCTTTTTAAATGTCGTTTTTTATTTATTGTATACGCTCGGTGCTTGCGGCGTGTGGCACTTTGTTAATGCTGAAATTGGAGACATACTAAGATAAATGAATTACCTTTAAAACAAATATTTCGCCGGTGGTGCGGTTGATGTCGAATTTACTATTTGCTGGATTATCGGGATCAATGCCCTGGCCCGTGAGGAAGTAAACAATATTTTGGGGACGATCCTTGTCACCATCTGTGGCAGTAACCTGTTTATCCATTAATGAAAAAAGAAAATTGTATTATTATTGAATATTCTGGAATAAATAATAGAACAGAACAAAAAAGCAGCAAAAATCATGCAATAAATTATCATACACAAAACAAATGAAACAAAATCAATAAAAAGATACTTTTTTCTATCATGCACTACTTTTTTTTTGCAACAATTTCCCTTTATGTTCTCGATAATAACTTTTCATGACTTTTATTTACTTCTATTCGTTTCATAGGTTCTAATCAAAATGTTTGGCTAATTGAAACCAATTTTTACGCCACCTTTTTGCTGCGGGGGATTACGTTTTTATTTGCTAAATGCCGACTGATATGGGTTTTAGTCAATGGAAAAATATTTTCGAGTGACCAGAGAATTGTATTTGTTTTTCGGTTAGTAAAAGGTAAATAAAAGGTGATTTTAAAGTGCTGACATATTGGTTTTAATTCCCTTTGTTAGCCTTAAGCTTCAGCTACATCCATTTTCCATTTTCCATTTTAATTAAATTAGTTGCGAGAATACACACACAAACAAACCACAACACAAAATCTGTACCATCCCCAAGCTTAATCGTGCAAATGCTGTGTGTGTGTGTGTGTGTGTTCGTCGTGTGGCATTAATACTTAAAGAGCAAATTCGATTTAATTAGCAGCTTTTACGGCAGAATCAGAAACACAAAATGGACTATTGAAAAAACTATGATAAATAAAATGTAAAAATTCAACGCCAGGCATTTAAGCGGCCAATTAAAGACCACAGAGATTGCTCTTACTCTTTCAGTTAACCAAAACCAAAAAATAAATACAAAGCAACATCAGTTTAATGGAATCAATAGCCTTTACAGACTCTTACGTGTTGTGTGGGATTAATGTCCTACTACCCTTTCAACCTCAATGCCTGGGGAATTTTTGTTTTCAATTTAAATATAATGTTTAAAATTACTGCTGAATGGTTTAATAAATTTATTGTACAATCCACCTTCCCCACACGGCAATTATTCATTATGTTTACGGATTGTTATTGCTGGTTTACACAAAGTTTACAATGTGAAATGAGATTGAATGGAAAAGGACTTTATATCGCTGGGGTTAAATTAATTGTTATGTGAGAGTACTGTTTTTGTATATACAGGATGGATATGGTACGGAGAGATATGGTAAATATTATAACGACCTGCATGATTGTAAAGGGCGTGGTCATTTCCTCATCAAGGGTACGATTGTAGGACGTCTGTGGGAATTGGGGCGGTAGATCGTTGACGTCGCGCACATTTATGACGATGGTTGTTTGATTTTCATTCAAACTGTCCGACGCAACCAATTTCAGTTCGTACTACCATGTGCACATTGCATTTTCGTGCAGACATTAAATTAAATATATGGCCAACAAACAGAACATTTGTTTTCGTTCGGTTGGGGGAGAAAGAATAATAAAAAATATGTAACAAAAATTAAACAATAAACAATAAACAATGCACATAAATTATAAAAGTTCCATTAAAATGTTGATTAAACTAAAATATTCAAGTAATGGTTTTACACATAATGACAATGGTTTGGTGGGGCTCTAATAAAATGGGTCTATGTGTGTACATCTGCACATCCCAGATGATTCACTCTTGAATCTTCAGCTTGTAGAATAATTTACAGGTGTTAAATATGGGCGAGGTGTTTATGTATATGTAATTGTACAAGCTTTAACCTATCCACTTCGCATTTTAAATACTCATCGACCCTAGTGTTGACTCATTAAAATGCCATAATTCAATTGACTTTATCAATTTGCATTGCATTGCCCTGATAACCGACATAATTTGAAGTCATCTCCTACATATTTTTACTATATTTTCAATTTTCATATTTTCAATATGTAGATCACCTAAATATTTTTGTTTACTATATTTTCAATTGACATTCCGTGCTTAATGGTAAATCACTTAGATGGTAATTTTGTTTCTACTCGAAACCGCATTGTAAATTGTGTACTGTGAATATTTATTTTTGAGGTTTTTGTTGACGTTTGTCCTGTCCAGAATGGACAGCCCTTTTTTAATTGTTCAATTACTTTCTAGCCTTTTTTGCTACGCCCTTAAATCACTAGCGATTTTTTTTTACCATACCCTTAAATCAAATGTAAAAACCATCATGCGAAGGGCTATTTTTGTAACTCAAAAAAACCTGAACTGTGTTTTAAATAAAAAATGTTGTGTAGTCCATTAATATTGCAGGGCTGTAAATACCTTTAATAAGTTAACAATTTATTGACTGGCAGAAAGAGAGACAAAAAGTAGCAACACTTTGAATGGGAAATAAAAATAAAGGGAAGGAAGGCCCCAATAAATATAAATAATTCACTCTAGATTCTACTTTGTGTGTTTTTTTGTGCAATAACATTTGAAGCTGCAGGCATGGAATGGGGTTGAGGGGAGGAACAAACTTGAACAAAAACTCTTGACATGCAATACAAATCTAGGAAAACATAAAAGAATGTTGTATCAGCCTGTCAGCAAAATGAAAGCTCTACGAATAAAACCAAAGAATGAATTCCATGTTCATTTCAAATGAAATTTCAATCAATTAATCATTGACCTGCAAGACACGTTTGGGCAAGTTACGATCATCCTCTTCGGTAATTTGGGTGCGATATGTGGGCCTCTCGAAAACAGGGGGATTATCATTAACATCCTTGACATGGATAATCACAGTCGTGTAGTTCTCCTTCAGATTGTCGGAGGCGGCCAACCGTAGCTCATACTGAACGAAGGAACGAAGGGAGGGGATAGTATATTTCATAATTAAATTACATAATTCATACTGTAATTTTATTGTTGCTGCTTAATTGATGAGATATTTGCATATACTCGTACTCATACTATGCCTTGGACCTTGCACTCAAAGTTTCCTCGAATTTTCGAATTTTCAATTAAAGTGAAGGGAAAACTGCCATTGTCTTGCTTTGCACTTTTGGCCAATTGTTCAAATTGAAATTCAATTAAGATTTCGACTAGCTTTTGCGCTCTGTTCAATTAATGTTTCGCCAAGGTTTCGCCGGGCACTGCTATTTGACTTTTTCGAACTAACTCTGGTTTGAGTTCTTCAATATTTAAGTAGCCTCGCGGTGGCCCTTGCGTGTAGATTGCAATTCGGAAGGAATCGGTGAGAGTTTTCCAAGAGTTTCTTAATGAATTTTATAGAAGTCTAAAGAGAAAACCAATTTTCTACAAAATGTCAGCAAAAAATGCGTTACATCCTTGACATTCCTTTATAAAGGACAGCTATTTGTAGCCCTAAATTCGTAGAAATTATATATGCATTATGTACATTTTCTTTGGTAGGCTCTTTAATTCCCATTTTCCCTCATGTACTTTCTGCCTTTTTTCGGAATGACATAAACAAATCTCACAGTTGACTAAGCCCGGCCGGAATGCTTATGTCATAAATATATCTCTGCGAAAAAAACGTTTGTCGATTACAGAGCAGAGTCCTGTTCCTTCTGCTTCCTATTTTGTTGGGTTTTGGGGGGGGGGGGGGGGGGGGGGAAACTTACCCGTCGTCGAGTTTCGTAATCTAAAGCGCCAGCTACATAAATGGCACCCGTCATATTTTTAACCGCAAAAGCGCCGCCAATGTTGCCGCTTGTAATTTCATAGCGGATACGTGAGGCTGTTGGGGGACCACACCGAAAAGAGAACAAATATGTATGTTAAAGATAATAATTCTGGAATTTTCTTTGGGGAATATTCTTGAGTGTATTCTCATATAAATACTCACACTCATCGTGATCCTTGGCTGTGACTGTTAGCACTGTGTGCTGGATATCCTCGTTCTCATCCACTTCGGCCTCATACAGCGATTTGTCGAAATAGGGAGGATTATCGTTTTTATCGGCAATGCCAATGCGTATGAATTTGGTGACTGTGAACGAGAGAGAGAGATGACATTTTGCTTAGTTAAATTTCTCATTTTCAATTTCAACACTTGAAGGAAGTTTTTGCTTGCGTATCTCCTTAGGGTTTGGGCCGCCACCAATGTCTGCATGCTCAATTATCACGTACTAGACACAATGGGGCAAACTTTAGCACTGACAAGGCAACAATTTGACGCCTCTTATTGAGGCCACAATCATTTTGTTTGCCTATTTTTACAAGACGATGTTTGGTGTACTCTCGAAGAAGGGTGTGATACATTTTTACAGTGGTTTCAAGTGAAAAAGGAGAACCATAAGCCGCCACCAAAAAAAATGCAGCAATGTTTTTATATCTCAATAGAAGTCCTTCCATTTGAAAATTTATAAGTTCTTTAAATCCAATTAATATAATAGCAGGGCTCATTGGAAAACTGCTATTTCTGTTAATTGAATATTAATTATACAATTTACTTATTGTTTAAAAACAGATTGTAAATATAAAGAGAGAGAAAAAAAAAAAAAAAAAAAAAAAAATCCAATTAAATCACATCTGTCTACATTTTCAAGGGTATCTGTTGCTTCGACATGGAATTTAACCTTATTTTCCCCTACTTATTTACTGGTTGCCGCCTACGCATTTTGCATACTAAGCAGCTAGAGATATTTTGGTTTCCTATTTGATTCGTATTTGCATGTGTGATGATGTAATTTATTTGATATTCATAGATTTTCCATTTTGCTACAGGGATGTTCCCTGGATGAACCTTAAATGTAAGGTAATGGGAATCGAAATAAATTTAAGTTGTAAAATTATTTTCAGGCCATTTAAGACTCAGTGCTTCGCTCTTGACTTGTTCGCATAATTAACCATTATTACTTTTCTAATGTTAAACAACACGCATTGTGGCTGGGAAATTGCCCGGATTGAATTTCATGAATGGACAAGGGCCTCGCCCTTCTGCCTCAGTTGGGCCACAGAAATCATATAGATATTTAATATGCAAGTGCATGCAAATGGACGAGAGAAAACAAATACTGACTAGCTCCGAAGACAATACCTTCCTGTGGGCAGAGGGGAAAATTCAAAACAAAGAGACTGAAACGACATATCAGTTGGAAGGACTGGTCAAGTAAATTACATATATCATTTATAATAACAACACTCGAAGCCAGTGCTCTTCGCTTTAATTAAATAAATGCAGGAGCCTGTGGAGTTGCCGAAAAGGCAAACGAACAGAACTTGAGACCAAAGACCTGAGACCCGGACATTGCACAGATTTATGTTCCAACATTTGCAGCAGATGTGTCCCAGGATACGACAAACTTTTGCCGCTTAACAGCACATATACAACTTGTTAGAGATGTTTTGAGAAGATGATGTTTTAAGCGATGGTATTCGGACACATTCATACCTATTGAAAAATCTTTTGAAACAACTAAAATAGAGTTTTGAAAAAGGTTACATTTTATGGCTGGAAGGCACAGATTTAGATTATTGGCTCTTTGAGAATTTCATTGAGTTATGCTTCAAGAAAGGCAATTTCTGAATACTGTGTTATTCGTCGGCAGAAAACGTTTCGTGCCACAGCAGCCCTACTTCGTCCAAGTGTTTCTGTTTATCAATTTACTTATGGAAAGGTCTTCCCTCCCTCTTCTTCGAAGTCATGCAAAGGACACAACTTTCACTACACGTAAATGTCCTAGGACTGTTTGTGTTTTGGCCTATAATTTGGCCCAGGTCCTGGGATTGGACATATCTGTGTGCCAGAATTATGCACATTTACAGGTTGACAACTCTGCTGCATGTGCTGCATTTGTGGCGCACATGGCGTATGTATAATAAGTTGCCAAAGAGGGAGCCACTATATGAGCATCTGTGTCTTTGTATGTTCAGTACGCTTAAATTAGCAAATGTTTGGGACAACGTTTTGAATTAAATTTATGGCAAAACATTGCTAATTGCGAACTCAGTTGCATTTCGGTTTCCATGTGACGACATTTTAATTAAAACTTGGGGAAAATCATGCCGCCCGACTGCCACTCGACGGCATTAAATGCAAATCATTTTCCAGCATACTTATTAATATTTATGCTTATGTAACAGAGAGCTCTCTGCAGACAGAGCATGCATTTGCCGGATGGCTTATATTAATTTTAGAATGTGTATCTAAATGTTTGTGAATTTTGTTGGCAAAGTTTACTTTTCTGTGTGTTTATTTGGGGAAAAGTTTCCATGCAAAACATCACTTAGAGTGGTACAATTAGGGACTACTCTTATCTGATAGTATTCTACCATTTAACCTCTTTTATGTCTTTTACTGATAAACTTTAATTAAATAAATGTATCAGAATATACAGAGCACAACCTTTTCCTTATGTTGTCCTTTGTATAAGTATTCAATATTTAAATAAAAGTTGATTTAATTTTCCACTTTACCTTTTGGTTGCTTTCACAACCCCATCTTATTACATTAAATTCTCCCAGCAATTTTTCCCCTGACTTTATTACATCAGAATTCAATTTATCGATGTATGCCTTGCAATATACGAGTACATACATTGAATGATGTGTTTAAGTTATGAAAATTTCACGTTGCCTCATATTTAATGTCGAGTTTTTGTTTTTTTCTTTCTTTCAGCGGCATGTCATGCCAAAGGGAAAACCCTTTGAGTTCTGTGGTACGCGCATCCTGGACATGAAAGCATCAGGTAAATGGAATTTTATCCAAAGGGTGCGTGGAATTTATATTATTTATAAACAGAGCAACCTTTAAAAGAAAACCAAACGCAGAGTCAAAGTTTAATCTAATTTTGAAAAGCTTTTATCCCGTGACATTTTTATCGGCTTAAGGCGCACATCTCTGCAAACACTTTATCTATTTATCCAACACCATTTTTATTGCATTTCCACTCAAGAAAACTAAACTAAAGAGGAAAATTGTGAGGGGAAAAAATAAAATAAAATATATCCATCCCATTGAGCTTGTGAGATTTCGCACAGTCTCTCAGATTTGTCTGTGGATGGGGGAAAGGGTGTGTGTGTGTTGCGTGTGCACTGTTTGGACAGCTGCTCAGAATCCTTGGGATCGGCAACAATGCTCCATCTATGGCCGTAAAAATTGACATTGAAGCAATTTGGGTTAACTGCACTCGATTGAAGGGGCAGGCAAAGAATGGAGTGGCATAGAGTACCAGAATCAAAGTCAACTTTAGCACTTATTTAGCTCATATAAAATGTGTCGCACATTTTAGGATATCTCCCACCACTCGCTGTTGCCGAAATAAATAGTGTTCGATTTTTTTTCCATTTCTTTCCATACCGATTCGATACCGTCTCTCAAAAAGATGTCACGCTTTGGTGCACAAAATGGCACAAGCCACGCCTTCGAGTGTCATAAATTTATGCGCTATTTTCGCCTGTTAAGGCACACCCCAAAGTCCCATCCCACACACACACACTTTGGCGTACATATATCTATGTATGTATGTATGTATGTATGTACGTGATGTGGCACAATGTCAAAATCAAAGATGCCATATTTTTCCCAGCTTTCTTTAGCAGAGCTCTCCCCCACATACTTCCAATTCTCTCCCAAATATTCCTCTAGCTCCCATTCTCCACCCATATATTCCTCTCATTCTTCCGTTCCCATCCTCTTGCCTTCGTTTGTGTTATTTGCTGAGGCAAAAGTTTATCGTCAAGTTTTGCACTTGAATGAATTCTAACGATATTAAATAGCACAAAAAATAATAAACAATCACAGGGCATGGAAGAATTATATTCTACAGCTTTCGCGGCCATTAAAGAGGGATTTTTGGTTCTTCTGTTCTGTTGCTAAGGGAAACATTTTGTTCCGTGTGTCTAAACATTCAGCAGAGCAAAAATAGCTATATATGGAAGAGATATATTTACAAAGAAGCCCTCGACCACTAGTATATCCTATGACCTTTCAGCTTGAGGTAAAACTAATTGGCCTCGCTTCAGTATCCCTCCCCGTTGCCATTTTATTTTATGACTGTGATGATTTTGCAGCACACAATGTGCCGAAAGAAATCACAACACGAATCGCTGCCTGCATCCTGCATCCTGCTCAGAGGGCGTGGCTGTATGGCAGTGTGTGTGCAGGCCATTAATGGGGCTTAATGTGGCCTGGCAATAAAGACAAGCTAACTGCATGTCCGAGAACAGAGATCACAATGTCTGTGTGGACCTTGGCTAATGCCATTCAGCCATCCAGGCAGAAATGAAAGGAAAGTAAGAGAAAGGAAAGGAAAGGCAAAGGAAACTGCAAGTAAGGCCAAGACATCTAAATTGTTGCAAAAATATTTTATTGCAATTCTTAAACTCTTCGCTTGCTCGCTCTACGGTTTGTGGATGTCGTAAAAAGTTGTTCAAATGCATTTTGTCGCTTGGGTGATGCTGCTGCTGCTGCTGCTGCAGTTTCTGCTTCTGATTTTTTTATGATTGTGGTCTCCGTCTGTCAGTTGGTCGGGCGGTCGCTCTGTCTGTCAGCCCATGTGACTGGCAGATCCTGTCGAGCTTCGTCCTTCGTTGGGAGAACAAAAATTTATGCGAGGTCCACAACAATGTTGCGGTTTCTCTCCCTGATATTTTGCGGATGTACGTATATGATTGTCATGTTTGTGGTTATTGAGGTTTTTCCTCAGCACTTTGCATTTTCACACCCCATATGACAGCTTCTGTCTGTCAATGGCCCCTCAATTAGTGAGGTTCCTGTTACACGATATGTGTTCTGTGGCGTGAATATATGAATGTACTTTACTATCTTCCGATGAAAGGCATCGAGCAACTGAAGGGCGTCTGTTGTATAAACTAGTGCCAGAAATGTGGGTGGCAAAACATACTCAATTGTCGGTAAAAAAGGCACGGTGCAACATTAGCTTAAAGCTCAATTCATTTACAACATAAATTACACATGATTTATTTCCACTTTGCTGTAGCTGTTCTTCTGCTTGTGCCCCCAACAAAAGTTCACAAATTCAAGGACACTTTTTAATTAGTTTATATGCCAGACACAGCGTCACCAACACCCACGAAATAACACCCGAAAAAACCATTAAAATCAATTGACAGCAAGACAAACCTCCACGTCGTTGGGAAAGTCAACAACGAAATTTTTGTCACGTACTCGAGGCATTGGCAAATTTATGATGCCAAAATTTGACAGGCGATATCAAGGGGCATTAATTGATACAAAAAATAATCTATGGCACCCAGGTGAATGATGATAAATCGTGGAAAGTGGAAAGTGCGCCTCCAAGACTGATGATGGAGGGGAAAAAAAGTTTTTCCTCAATTTTCTTAAGGCTTTACTCGGCCTTTCAAGTTGAAAGTGAATACTAAATGTGGCATTAAGGCAACAGAAGGAGCAGCAGTCTTGCAACACGGCTGATAATAACATTTGCGGCAGGACAAGAAAGCAAACGAGTTTTTGGGCGCTTGGTGTTTTGCGGTTTTTGTGGTACAAGTGAAAGTAGAAATGCTATAGAGGGAGAGAGGGACAGATAAAGAGAGAGAGAGAGAGAGGGAGACAAACATATTTTTACTTTTGTTGATGACATTAACACCCAAGTGGCAAGGGGAATGGGCCAACAGGAACATCTTGCAAGCCCCGAAAATAGTTGTCATTGTTGCCTCTGGTGTTGCTGCTGCTGCTGCTGCTGCTGCTCCTTTTGCTGCATACGATTGTGTACAATTACCAAATGGCCATAATTCTGTTGTGACCAAAAACTAGAGCCTCAGTTCTTGCACTTGACTTGTTTATGCCTTGTGGTTCGGAGCATTCTGGTTCTTTGAATTTATGCAGCTACAGCCCCCGAACAGCTTTTGCATAATGAATGGGTTGGCCCTGGGTTGGACATGGCCATGACAATTACTAGTCAGAGCCACTCTCCGATGTGCACCACCAGTCCGAGGGAGATTCATTTTCCAGCTCCATTTTCCGTTTTCGACAGCAAATTGAGTGCCACAAAAGTTGGCTCTGTCATTGGGATCTTCAAGTGGGAATATCGACGGAGAATGGAGTGAAATCTGAGGGGAAGAGACGACAGCTCTAAAATGTCGCTAAACTACGTCAAGTGGACAAAGTGCTATATCACCAGAAACTTGTCCTGGAAACACACCTGCGACCACCTCTCGTGAGCCACGGGGGCGACTAATCATGATGAAGGGACAGGGCAAGCCCATGTCATAGTTTAAATTATGTGCGAAACTTTGGCCAAAACTTTTAATAGCATCCACAGCTTGCACTTGTGTAAACATGTCGAGAATTCCGGCTAACTCCCTGGCATATGTCCATTGATTGGTTAGCGTATCCTTTAGGGAGTGGAAACAGTTGCCCCAAATGCGTGCCAGGCATTCACAAGACATGCACTTCGTTTGAGTTTTCCCCGCTCTGCAGTCAAGCATTAAATTGCCCCTCTCAACTTTCATCACGACTGTTCGAACTCGGCTGCAAGAATATTTTACAATTTGACTAAGAGAAACGCGACAGGTTGCAGGATGATGAAGTGAGGGGAGTCTCAACTAATTGAAGTTATTCCACAAAGGCAGTTTTAGCTTTAAGAGCACTTCCTTACAATCCGCTCTATCGTCTTAATGGTGGAAAGTAGCTAACAAATTAGAATCCTATTAATACAAATTACTTGTATTCCGTTTGTGGCTGTTGTGTGACTTTGACCTTGAGTTTTCGAGAGGGGTGGGCGCAGACATTACAGTAACATCGGTCTCATACAAATGGGATAATTATCCAGCTCTCGAATGGCCATTAGGCATCTGAAGAACTTTCAGCATTTGATAAACTCAAATTAATTACATTGATTTATGCCCTCACGGGTGCCAAACACAGACCAGAGACCAAAGACATAGCCGTCAGTCGGGATAGTCACGCGTGACTTATCGACACGCATCTCGGGAGTGACACAGAGACATGAAATGGGCCATGGAAAGCGAGTTTTTGCCTAGACAAACCCTGCAGACAGACCCACGCATCAATCAACTTTTTGCAGCAATTTATCAAACTATTGCGATGCAATACAATTTAAATTTTTGCCTAGTTTTGCGGCAGCACGTCCACAAATTGCTTATTTTACTTTAGATACAGTACACAGGAGTACACACGAGGGCGGAATAATAGTGGTTTCTTTTGAGTTTGTGATACGAGAGACAACACATGGATGGATGGTGAAAACGAAAATATAATAGAGACTAGATAGAAATAAATAATTCAAATTTCTCCAAACTAATTTCGCACACAAAAAGTGTCAGTTCTATTCTTTCGACCACAACTGTGCTATGTGCTAGCACTTACTGCAAGTATATATTTGCTTTATTTTTTATGTGCTCTACTCATGTGAGTGTTGGCTCGGGGGAATGGGGGAATCGCATCAACAATGTCGTGCGCATGTTTTGTCAATAATATTTTCCATTTGATTGATGTTCCGTGCCATAAAAACCATTGAGATGTGCTCCAAATGGAGATAGAATACGGAGCACAGGAAAGAGAAAGGAAACCTATCGATGTGGACATACACACAGAGTCATTCCCATACATAAATATGTATTTGTTCGCGTATATATGTTCATAAAAGCGTCTCCAGACTTCTACCACAGCCTGTGCTGTGCTGTGTGGCTGCCACAGTTACTTTCAACTAGCAGATGGTGCTGCACAATGTTTTGGCTTTTATGGTCACAAATTCATTGTTGTTACAGCACTAGGTTTCCTCTTTCTCGTCTATCTACATCATCCCACTATAAATATTCTTTATGCCCCATTGCGGTCTGTGGTTGACTCGTATTACAAACAATGTGAATGGGAATGTTTGTGTTGGGTTCGTCTACAATTGCGGGTTTATGTCTGTTCCACACCTAAGCATAAAATTTCATTTTAGCTGCAACACGTTTTCATTAAAGTGAGGTTAACAAGTTTGACCTTGCGACAGGGGGATGGATAGGAAACTCAATGAAATGCTATAAAAATGTTGAGAAAGTTCTTCTCCACAGCTGCCATATCTGACCTTGCAATGTGTTAATAAAAATAGAGTCTTGCTGCCGATTGCTTCAGGTTGTTTTCGGTTTCATGGTTTCCTATCAAAATATATGGTCCCTGGTGCTCAGAGTTTATTTTAATTCTACGAATTGACTACGGCTTCCAATATTCCACGTTAAAAATAATATATTTGAAATTTAAGTCGATTGACTATCTACGGCTCCTGACAATCCTCATACTCTAGAATTTATTATCATGGAAATTCATTGAAATTTTATTAAAAAAAACGAACAATCAAGAAATATTTCTTTGAGTTCCACTCTACAATTTCCATCATTTATTCTCTATCAAAAACAATTCCCATCTCGTAACCTGGCAACACAAATATTGCACAGAGAGATCAAATATGCAATCATTTCAAATAGAAGAATATTAAATTCGGCTCTAAACAAAAATCTTTTTTCGGAATCAGATTTTTGCTGGTATGCAGACGGAAGCAGGGCTTATCTGGGGCACACGAATTTATAGATATGATTTTTGCCCCTTTTCTGTTTCTATTTGTATTTCAATTTTTGATGCACACACTCGTACCTGTACTCATGCAATGTGTGCAATGAAATTATTTGTGCAAATGAAACAATGAATGGCTAGAGCTCAAATGTTAGTTGGATGATTTTGGAAAAAAATGTGTCTAAAAATGTTCCGACAGTTTTTGTGCGCGGAAATGGACTCATAAGATACGTATGTATGTGGGCTGCTGTTTAGATTTTCCGGTGAACAGTGCCTGTGACTGTACTCGATTTCCCTAACGGTTCTTTTTGTGTTTCCGAAATTTGAGTATACATTTTTGCGTGAAAATAAAAGTGCCTGTACCCACAAAACGAAACAAAAAACAAAAAAAAGAAACTCGCCACAAAACCGCATGTTGCACTTGGTGTTCTACAACCGAATGCATGCGAAATGTTTGTACGTTTTTTCACCATTCATGTCTGCCTCTTCATGTTGCTTTGGTCACTCTACAAATCTTGTTGGCATCCTGTACCGAGGTGTATCTACATATCTGTGTATCTCTGTGTGGGAGTGAGTCCCTCTGTGTGTCATGCATATTTTTAGGTATTTTCCTGTCCCTTCTCTCAGCTTTCGTTTCGTTTATTTCCATTGTGTTTTATTGACCCAAGCACATGAAAGTTTCAGTACTGTTCGTTGACTTTTCCCCCCAATCCCAGGGTGCTGCTTCTGTATTTTCTGAGCAGCTTAAAGTTAAGAGGGATTGCTTATAAAGTTAGCTGCACTGAACTCCAGCGTCAAAGTAATTAAAGTTTTTCCTTCATGCGGTTACGCCGAGGTACCAACCTCTGACCCCCAGTGCGGTTTCTGCGGTGCATTCGCTCTATGCAAGGGGGTCATATACGGGACTACACGAGGGCATGTGACTTTATTCACCTGCAAAGAAAAATAAAAGAAGTGGATTAGTTTTAGTGTTGGTTTTCGATCGCTTAACGTCATAAATTGTATGAAAATGCTGGACATCGTCTGATAAATTGAATGTTTAATGGAAGAGTTAGCACAAAAATATTTTACCCCACCTTGCCTTCATGGCATCATTATGAACTCTAAAGCTCATCCCCTTGGGGCCATCTCCTCGTATACTTCCATCAAAGGAAGTTGATATTTACTTTTGCCTCTAATGGCAAACCTCCTCCCACAGTCACTAATCAAAGTATCAGTTTACTTGTGCCTCAGATTAATGAAAGATTTACTTGTCTCGGATTACATAGGCCTGGGGCGAATTTCAGTTTTATTTGCTTTGAGTCCCCACTGCGAACACTTTAACACTTGAAACAAAATAGAATTTTAATTAAATTGTTTTCATTATATCCCTAAAACGTTGTTTCTTATTTTTTCATAAGCTCCACACACACAAGGGAAGAAAGTCTGCGCTTGACAGTAGAAATTCTTTGTTATGTGAAATTACATTTTTAACATTCTTTCTTATGGTAGAAATTAATTTTCATGGTTCAAATAATGTTTGTTATTTCATACATTTGTTTCATTCATCGGAAAACTGCAGGAAGTACTTTTTGTCACAAGAATTTCTCCCTACTCTCTTGCATAATCTGTATTTGACGTTTGGCAGAAATCACGACAAAAGGTGACAATGAAAAGAAAAGAAAAATGGAAATCCCAGCGCAGAGGGAAATCACAAGCGAATCCCCGAGCTGGACCACACAAAAAAGTGCTTTGTAATCAGCTTAAAGCGAAAGGACTTTGGCAGTGGAGTTCCCCACTTTCTCCCTCTCTCTCTCTCTCGCTTCTTTTTTGTTGGTGTGAATCTTGCATTTTGCTTTTTCTTCCATGAGTAGGTTTCTTTTTTTTTTGTGGCTTCTGTTTGTTATGTGAACCAATTAGTGGACTTTTGGGGTTACGCTTTACTTGATTATATAAGCGATGAACTCGTGGATAGTACTCCTCTGTCACTCTCCTGCTGGTGGATAACATTGCAGGTGTTTCCTCCAGCAGATAATTTCATGGCTGTCTGCTTGCCCAAAATGTATTTAATTAACTTTAATTTGTTTTAATTAAAAACTTGAAAACTAAATAGAATTCGCTAACCGAGAATGTCCGGAGCGAGAGGCAAACAAACACTGGAATTTGTGTCACTAAGCTGCTCCGCCTGATCCTAAGCAACATCGTGGGGCAACAAAATGGGGCATAAAATAAAAAACAGACAAAAACAACGCGAAAAGAGTAACATAAAATATTGTAAAACAGCGTTCTCTGTTGCATTTTAATTACATTTGCATAAGATGCAGCTTATCTGCCCCATGCACCATGCCACGCTGTCGGATCGCAGTCTGTGCCATTGCAAAGCCCTGAAAACCTTTCGATTTATTTTTCCTTTCTTGCATATTTAAGATTAGAGTTTAAAACTGAAAGGAGCAAAGGTTAAAAGTGCTTTATGTTGGCATTATTATAGTTTAAAGTGGGAAGTCGCCTCTCTGTTTGACAAACAGACGTTTATTTACAATGTTTCTGTGCTCTCTGCATATCCATATCCAAACTATGTCTGCTCTGATTTCCCTGCATGCATTTATATAACTTTTCACAGAGATCAAAATGCATTAAACAAGGAATTTGAGGATCAGCTCTCTCACACTCACAATTTTCAACATAAGAGTGTTCTCTTTTTATTCCATATAATTCCTGATTAATCTTCAATGCCATTTACATGTCCGAGCTATAAAAAGTGCGCTCCAATCTGTTGGCAATTATGTGAGAATGGAAATTCTTTTTCATTTCTCACTTAATTACTTTCAAAAAATGCCACAAGAGTTGAATGCACATCGTGTATCCCATTGGCCACTCTTGACATTCACGCATAACAACGGAAAAGCCATCCTCTCTGGCTCTCATCATCATCATCATCCGCAACGGCGTCATTTGGTGACAGTTTGTTCAAACAATTTGCACAAAAAACTCGAAAGCCGAGCATTTAACAAATACCCCAGAGAGTCACAGTCAGAGCCACAAAAAAAAAAGTACTGTCAAAATAGTGGCCGCAACAAAAAGTGCTAACAACGGAAGAGGGGCTGGCCAGAAAAAAAGTATTCCATAAATAAAAGCGAGTCAACAATCTCGCAACACGTTGCAAGTGGCAATGCACATTGTTATCAACATTTCTCTGTGTGTGTGTGTGTGTGTGTGTGCGTGCTGTCCCTGGCAGTGGGGTGTGGCACGTGCCACAGATTAATTGCAGAGTTGTGTTTCAAAAACTTGAGCTTGGGCATAGCCAGAGGCAGAGAATTATGGAATTGAGGGTTCGCTAAGGAAAGAGTTAACTGAGTGGAGGATATGTTTTATGCTTTAATTGTGCTTTTCTGTCCTATTACTTTCAATCACTGTTTTACATGTCCATATGTCCATGTTCTCTCAAAAGAATCAAACAAGCACTACATAGAGAGACAGAATTTACACACAGTTTAGTGACCAATTCATAGATGAATCGAAGATTAAAGTCAACTTGTTAGCATCCTTTTGTGGCCGGGCCTAAATTCCCAATATATCTCTCTCTCTCCCTGTGTGGGTACCACCTCGTTCCTCAATCTCTGCTCGGCCCACTGTTTACCTTACGTGTTCACATTTAGTTCATTTGTTTGTGCAGCTTCCACTCAATATGTTCGAGCAGCAGTTGCTGTTGTGGCTTATTTCATTATCCCACTCCTTCAGGGCCGATAGTCATGTATTTCTGGCTGCCCCTTCGTGCCTCCGTTGTGCTGATAGTGCAGCTTGCGGAGGAGGAGAGCTAGAAAGAAATCTCTCCCGTTTCGGGCCAAGTCAGCTCATCTTGATTTGGCTTTTGGATGCGTGTTTGCCGAGGCCTGACCTCGTTCTACGTCCGTCCGTCCGTTCGGGCTCTCTGCTCTCTCGACTGTTCGGTGTAGCAATCAGTGTACGCCTAGAGAATTTACTGGCTCGATGTGGTGGTAAAATCACAGTCGCTTCAATAAAATATACACGTGAATGTTCTTTCCATCTTCCCTTTTGTGTGTGTGTGTGCCGTGTCCTTGGCAGAGGAAGCTTTTTGCTAATTTGTTGCCAGTCGAGCGAGCGGGTTTTAAAGCAGCTGCCGAGCAACTGCTGGCCAACTGCTGATAATAATTTCCATGACCCCAATTTCGGAATGGGTGTGGGAGATTCAATAAAACAATGGAATGAAATTCAATTCGTAGGAAACTCAATTAGTCGCTGTAGAAGGAATATTCTTTTTTTTATATTCTCTCTCTCTCTGGCTTCCAGGCGTTGACTGTATTTTGATTATAAACTTTTCTGAATTATGCGACTCAATTGTGAGCCACAGAGAAAAATAAAGAACGAGAGAAGAATAAAAGAAAACGAGACACAAAGGCCACAAGGAAGAAAAAAGTTAAACGAGAGTCGAGGACGTGTCCGTGGGATAAAATGTTGCCAGAATTCTGCTCCTTCTAACAATTGCACTCTGGGTCCACCCAGGAGCCACACAGACAATAAGCGTTTCGACCATTATATTAGTAATAATAGAGAAAAGTAAGCAATGCTGCTGGTACTCGTAAATGGTGCTTGTGTTTGTCCTTTGGCGCAAAGGAAACTAGAACTTTAAGTCCAGCATGCGGGTCCCATCTAAAGGGAATTGCAGCTAATCAATAAGCATCTACAGATGTATGTAACTTAAATTGTTGCATAAAAGTGTACTCTAAAGATGAATGAATAAGTTATGGACTGAGATCTAAACCTTAAGAAATGTACATGTCACATATCCAACGACCATCTCTGACCACAGGCAGCGACACGTGCTGGAAGTTTTGTCTAAAGAAAACTTTTTGCTTCAGCAATTTTTTGTGTTGTCCTTCCTGGCATCGCATAACAGCGCCCACAATCTCTTGCTTCTTCTGTGGTCGCAGCAGGACCTTCTTCTTCGAGACATTTACGACTTGTTATGAGGCCAAGTCGAGGATGGGGGCCCTTAGAGCCAAAGTGGCAACACTTGAGCTCAATTGTCTGCGCGTTGACAATGCGAATTACAGCGGGGGGAGAGACAGAGTAAATGAAGCACCCGCTTTGCTACCACAAAGGATATATATAATTTAGAGAGAACTTTAAGGACCGCCACAGCCACCTGCCCCTGGCACCGCACAATTAAATCATCAAAAGTCTTTGGGTGCAAAAGTTATTTACAATCCCCTTTCAATGAATCAATAAGGTACGAGTGGGAGGAATCAACTTTGACAGAAGTCAAATGGGGTTTACTTTCGATTGTGTGAGAGAGGAAAGACCATAAAATTCTGCAGTCTCACACAAACTTTTGCAGTTTTACCATTTTATGGCATTTGTAGGAAAAGTTTTTTGGTTTTTTGACTTTGTTTTTGTGGTTTTCCGTACGTTTCAGCATTTATGGCATTTCTATTTGCCTGCTACTGATTTTATGTTTTTGTTTATTCTTAGTTTTTGCCCTTACTTGCAGCTTTAATTTGATTACCCTAAATGAAAAAGGATTTTGGGCCTATGGATTCTCTTTATCAACCTAATGTCTTGAATATATTTGTCTTATTTTAATATTAGCCATAAACCAAAGACAGGTTAACCCGAAATAGTGTACATATAAACCAATCGTGGCAAGAGGCAACTTTGGAACGTTTTAATTAGTTTGCGGAACGAACACTCGGCCACACATACAATTCTCAAAGAGTTCCAAGAGGAGACGTATGCGCAATGCACAATTACATAATGACTTAATTAAAGTTTTCACAAGAGCAGCAGAACAGCAGCCAACAGAAGCCCCACCTTCACTTCACCGCCACCAACCTGATAATTAATGCAAATCTTTAACACGCACTAACAATTCCAAGTTTGTCGGCGCATAATAATCAACTCAAGTTGTGGAAAAACTTTTACGTTTATTATCAGCAAGCAGGCCCACGGCAAAAGCATATTGCACACACAGATTGCAATGCATCTTAATGAGCATTTGAGCTGGCTAAAAAAGAAGGTGAGGGAAAAACGTAAGAGGCCAGCCAGTAGGCCCGAGCATGATAAAGTGCAGGCCCTAAAGTCCACTCAACCATAAAGATATTCCCTGAGACTCTGAACTTGGGCTTGACTGCTACTTCCACGGTTTCTGTTCCCTGTTCTGTTCTGTTCTGTTCAGTTCTAAGCGGCTTTAAGTTGGCGTGAAAAATTGTTGAGCCAAGTTGCAAGAAGTTTTCGGGTCAATTAGAGAGTGCGGGAGAGAGTAGATAAAGGGCAGAGTAGATAAAAGGTGCGGGACATAGTAGATAAAGGTGAAGGAGAGCAAAAGGTGGAGTGGATGATGCTCCAATAGATTTTGGAGTCAACCTTCTTTCACTGACATGATAATGAAATTTTTTGTTTTCTTTTTGCCTTTTTAAAATTTTTTTCTCGTATTACCTGTTTAACGTGATAAAGGTCGCCGTGTGACAGCTGGTCGAGCTAATAAACTTTCGCACTGATTGTGCTAGAAAAATGTGATAAATCACTGGGAAAATGACATCGAATACAGGACACCCTTAAATGTGTACACAAAATATAGGACAGTCTTTAAAGAATTTTCTGTATGCTCTGCTTGTCTGACTTGGGTATTGGAA
Organism: Drosophila guanche; assembly: GCF_900245975.1. Lineage (NCBI taxonomy): Eukaryota > Metazoa > Arthropoda > Insecta > Diptera > Drosophilidae > Drosophila > Drosophila guanche. The sequence goes on along the minus strand of NW_022995746.1, from coordinate 8,570,540 downwards.
TCTCTCTGCAAGTATATATTTGAAGACCCCTGTTGTCCCAGCAGCGTGCACTTGACACAAAAAGTTTCCCCAAATGGTATAATTGTCAAATTATCGCAGCAGAATGACAAACAGAGAATGGGGAAAAGGTGGACAAATGGCAATGGAACAGCTCTAGTTGGAGCAAAGTATAAGCGAACAAATGGCAATGAAAAAGCTAAAGAGGGATTAGAGGGAGTTTATATGAGGAAAACCATTTTGGTCATTGTCCAGTGGCGTCAACTAATTGTAATGAATTTTTCAATTCTCCCCACATCCCCACACACACACTAACCAACACACGCGAAGATATATATGGTGGATCCAGAATTTCCACGGACTGATGAATGATGCACACTCGCTGCTGTCATCCATCACAGGACACAGACATGGACTTGGTGTTTGTCGGAAATGGAAACGCGGAGCTTTTTGCGGTCAAAGTTAGACAGACGCATGGCTTCTCGCTGGCTATCTCTTTCTGTGGATTTATATCCATCTCTCTCAGTGGATTTTTCCCTGGCTTTCTCTTACTCGTTTTCCCTAACTTTACTGCTGTTCAATGAAAAATTAGACAGACAGCAAGAGAGAGAGAAAGAGAAAGAGAGTGTCTGAAGCACGCATTCACATTTGTAATCCAAAATAATGGCATTTTTAAAGTGTTGCCAAATGATGTGCAATGCCACATCTTCTTTCTCTAGCTCTCCGGCAGCTCTTTCTCTAACTGCCAGCTCTGTGGTCGGGGTAAATCCAATCCAAGAGTCAAGGACCCCCTTCAAAGAGGTAATTTAAAACGGATAACCTGATGTGTAGACAATTCGATTGTATAACCTTGTACGTCCATTGTTAATTTTCACATTGCTCTTGCACTCCTTCAGTTGTTGTTTTTCCCATTGACGTATTTTCACAGCCGAGGCTGAAAATGAAATCTAATTAGAGCTCTCACATTGGATAAAAGCAAACGAGCCGAGCCCCCGAAGATGGTATTTGGGTACAACACGCGATGGTAATTGATGCTAAATGTGTGTGTTCCGATGGAGTAGGGATGGGGGCCTGGCTACGGAGGTAGGGGATGCCTGCAAAAGGGTTTTGTGGGCCCGCCTGATTGTTTGCTGCGTGCAAATGAGTAACAAATTGAAATAGCTCTGCTGGAATTTGTTTTGTGGCTGGCATGGGGTATGTAGCGATTGCTGGTCGAGCTTTCAATTAATTTAGGTTAAGGTTTCAGCATGTAAGAGAGATTCTCTTAAAGTATTGTTTAGGCTTCGAATCTTAACAGAAATTGTTCATTTAAAAGTGCATTTCCCCTAATTCATTCTCAAAGCTTTCTGAAACCAGAAATAAATGAGCAACACTGGTGTCTCTAATTTGCTATGCCAATCATTTAAGCTGGCTGTCCTCCCCTCTTTCAGCTTTGCCCCATTTTGTCTGCCAGAGTGCTCAGTATATTTGTTGCTGATTTAGCCCAGAGTCTGCATATAGTTTTCCAATTAAGCCAAATAACTGAAAAATGGCAAACCGTAATTTTTCCCCGAGCTTGTCATCCTTTTTTGGGGTGGTGGAATAAACAAAACAGAACAATAATTGGAATGACAGCTAGGGGAGAGGGGTATCCATGGCCTGCTTAAGATATTCAAGGCGCTCTCATTTGCACATTTCCGTTTCGTTTTTTTTTCGCTTAACGGAAGTGCTGCATACGCCATGTTGCCAAACACACAGACAGAGAAAATAGGGATAGCAAGTGTCTCTGAGAGTTTTTTCTTCCTCTCTCTCCCTCGGTATCTCTCTGCTCTCTCAGTCTCTCGCTTTGACAAAGTGCAACGTTGACAATTCCACGAGACTTTAAGTGAACGAGGTATTGCAGTCCAAAACTCGTTCCACATTGCGCCATCTTGTCGCCGGATGTGAATTTATGCGTATTCAGCTCGAAGGAAAATGCACAAAAAAGTGCAGAAAAAGTAGAAGAAGATTGTCTTGCAATTGCTTTTTGTGCCGTGTTACTTTTTGTCAGCTTTTCAGCTGATTTCTGTCCGCCTTTTTCCAGAAAATTAATTGCGTAGACGCGGCACAGGCAGAGGCACAGGCAGACTGTTGCAAAGGAGCGACACTTTTTCCATTTCACGTCTAAATTATTGTTTGTGTTGCTTAATTGAAAATTAAGAAATTATTCTTTCGCCACAGCCACTTGAAAAGTTTTCTTTAGCTGTTGGAAGAAGTTTTCTTTTGAGCAAAGATTTTCCTCAAAGAAATTGCGTCTGTAATAATATTTCTTGGGTTAACAATACAAGTGAAAACCGAAGCAAATTATGTGAATGGCAACCTTTACCGATTTTCCTTAAGTTTTTCCAAACATTTAAATACTTTACGTGTATCACACGACCTCTAGGGAACGTCTCACGCTTGGCTTCTTCTTTTCAGTAAGCAATTTATCCTTTTTGAAAGGAATGTCATAACATTTCTACATACTCAAGTGTCCATTGGGGAATGCCTGACAGATGCCCAGACAAAGCTACCGAATGGAACAAAAAACCCTTGATTTATTGTTGGAAATGGCCAAAGGGAAAGAGTTGAGAGCTGAGCTCTTGGAGTGAGTCATAAACAATAAGTTATTCATTTCGCGGGGGCTTAGGTACTCGTACTTCGCATAAATCAAACAATAAATCGCATAAAATGTATAAAATGTAATTAATAATTTTCCGTTTCCTCTGGCCAAACAAAGGGGTGGAAATCTTGAAGTCGTTTCCCATCAGCGAGCATTTGGCATGGGGACAGACCCATCATTTTTGAAATGAGGCGGCTACCCATGTCCTCCCACTGCCACTCACTCACATAATTGAAATGAACATAGAAACTGCATTATGCATTGATCAGAATGCCAGTCCCATGATTCTGGAATGATTTTTTAATGCGAATTTAATATTTAATTGGAAATTTTAATGTGATTCATGCGATGCATGATTGGTTTTAGCTGGAAATTCACACGCTAATGTTTTGGATTCGATTTATATGAATGATAAATGACAAAAACTGATTAAAATATTAGCCTGATGGGCACATAATTTACACAAATCACGAAAAATATGTGTTCAAAAACTCCTGCAACGATGCTAAATGTGTGCCATGTCCATGCCATGTATTTTTAAAATTCGATTTGCAACTAATAAATCGTCAGAATTTGCTGCTGATTTGTTGCCTGCAGCAGCAGCATGCGCCGCTGCCATGCAGAAATGCCTTTTGGTGATCCAGTCACTGAAATGTAAACTCAATTGACTGCATTATAGCAGGGGATTTCTGGGCGTACACCTGTCTGCAAATCCCTACGACTTTTCAATGTGTACAGGTGTGTGTTTTCTGCCTGATTTGATTGTGATTTTGGATACAGATACGGATAGAGTACGGGTAAGATTTCGTTTGCTGATTGCCAGTGAAAGGCAAATAAATTTACGTGCAGGCTCAAAGGCTCAAAAGCCAATTGAAAATTGACTGACAAATGTATCTGTGCATCTCTCTATCCCACCCTGTATCTGTGTATTTAAGTGTTGTCATTGTTGTTTATTTGTTAGATGGTCTTAAGCGATTTCGGCAAATAGTTCAGTGGGTGGAGAAGCCAACCCGAAACTGAATCACCAATTCCATTGAGCACATGACCTTGCACACTCATTAAAGCAGATCTCACAGGAGAATTTTAGTTGACTTAACTCTAATACTCGAGTACTTTGCTCCTCCGCCAGACACAACTTTGCTAATGATTTTTTAAACTGTTCATAATTCACTCTAATGAGTCCCCCCCGTTCGAGAAGGAGAAAACCAAGAAAACCCATCCAGAGTTATCAAAGTTGCAACAGCACACAGAACAGCTGAACCGGCTGAAGGATGAGATGCTTCGTTGAGGATAGCGGCATGACAATATGTACTCGTATTTGTTCTTGGGCAGTCTTACAATTTTAATTGTGTGACAAGCAAACTCTTGTAATGAATGAGGCGGTGAAGTAATTAAGTTGGCTTTACTAACAAAAGACGAGAAGAAGGATGAACAAGTCCAAAAGATAACAGCGGTAAATGAAAGTCCCAACTTGAAAAGAAAAAGGCCAAGATGAGGCTTTAGAAAGTGTCTTTACAGAAGCGTTTAGTAAGCTGTTATACGGCACATTTTAAACCATAAGTACTACAAGGAAAGGTGTATAAAGTGTATGATAAATATAGAAAAGATTTGTCCAATAAATACTGGGATATACAGTGAATTAGTTCACTTTGACTTCGGGAAAATATAAATTGTAGAAGACATGTATAAGTGTATATTTCCATTTTATAACTGGTATACGAGCGATAAGCATATGAATTCGAGTTTTCGTATATTGCAATTGTGTTTCTATGTTTATGGTTGAACAAATAATATCAGACTGGACTGTATTTGCTTATGGGAAAATAGCTTTAGAGCTTCTGACTTCGAATGTATAAGTATAAGGATTTATAGAAGATTCATATACGAGTTGCCAAAAGCTTTCAGCTTATACAGTAGAAGACAACTTGACCACCGAAAGCGTATAAGTAGAAGTTCTCTGTATACCTTCAGTGCAATAAATGGAGCTTTTGGAATGAAGTGAAAGCTTTGCCAGAATTTTAACGAAGCAATTGTGGAGAGTTTTTGTTAAAATTTATAGATGCTCTGGAGGCCTATTTTTGGTTGTCCTTTAATTTCTTGTAAATTCTAGTTTAAATTCCACAAGTTCCCTCAAACATTTTTGAACAGCTGTAAAGATTATTGTTCTTGTTAAACAGCTCCATCACAAACTGTAAATTACAGACCAGACTTTTGGCTACTAAAATCCACGTGAAAACTTTCTCTCATTTCGGAAACTTTATTGCGGACGAAACTTAGTAGAGAATTAGAGAGTGTCCCGCCAGCTTTGGTCAGAATTTGAAACCAGATTATGTGTTTCAAACCATTCCGCCTCAACTGTTGCCAAAAGCGCGTTTTGTACATTGTTAGATGCAAATCAGAGAGTCCTGCTTTTGAGTTTTATACGCACATATTTTAAAGTTTTATAACCAAGACCGTGACACTTAAACGCAGTCGTCACAGGCAAAGAGGAGCTTCCCTTAGAGTGCTGGGGGTGTGTGGGGTGGGGTCTCATCCAGCTGCTGTGGCTGATGATGATATTGATGATGAAGATATTGGCAAGTTTAGACGGAGGATTGGGAATGGGAAATATGCCATAAACACTCGAGCTGTGAAATGTTTATATGCATGATAAAATCATAAATTGAAGTGACTTTGCTTATTAAATGCAGAACAGGGCACAGGGAACAGAGCAGCAAAGAAAGCAAAGTTCCAGTGATCATCGTACAAGTAAAAGAAGATATTTTTTGATGGCTCAAGTTTCGGCAGCGCAACTCGTAATGAAACGCCCACCCTCAGCGCAAAACTATTTGGATGAACAAAGTTCATTTATTAGATGAATGTTGGAGGTTCATCTTCGAGTTTGGAAACTACACTGTGGCGGTAGTATCTTCATCAAATGTTACTCATAAAAGTGGAGTCTAGTGAAGAATATTTATCAATGGGAATATATGCATTTATTCTCACATGTAAAACTCTATTTCTACTACCAAATTCCTATATGTCAAAAATGTATACTTTCCGCCCAACAAATTGAACCCATTGAAAATAGTCATTTAATTCAATTTGCTTGCCCTGGTAGGGGGCGATTGATGGGGAAGCTCTGTCGTGGAGTAGTGGGCGTGTGCGTGTGGGTTTATGTTTGTGTTTCAATCGGCCAAAAACTTTTTGACATTTCGCATAATTTATGTAGCGCAATTTGTTCTCTCTCATCCTCTCGCGATGTATGTGTGTCCACCGGTTTTTGTGCTACAAGCAAACGCATTGTTTTGGGGGCAACATATTGCGGCAAAAAGTGCGCGCGGAGGGGCCATAAACAATGGCCCAAACGAACGTACACACGGCCATAAGTTGACCCCTAAAAGCAGACAACACTTGAAATCATAAATTACAGTGCTGGACGTTTGTTATGGTACCGCCTGCGCGCCTGCCCACCGCCCGCATAAAGTGAAAACACTCGTACGCCCCGCCCTCCCATCGGTGGCCACATCGGACACCTGCCAAAAACAAAATTTAAATAAATTCACTTGTCAAATATATCGTACATAATTTCAAGTGCATTTTAAATCAATCGCCATGGACCCAGCCCAATTTCCCCCATGCCCCATTTCACGTCCGCTTGCAGCATGACGCCCTCCCTCCCTGCTCACTCTCTTTTTGTGGCTGAATGTGGGCGTTGGTCAAACAAAAACAAGAAGGAAAGTGAACCATTGGCAGTCGAAGCACCATATATATACCCTGAGAGACTGTCCTTTGGTACATTAATGAAAATATATAGTGAAGAGAAAATATACTACGGTTTTCAGTCTACAAATAACAGACTAAAACATAATACCCTCTGGCAAAGGGAAGGGTATAGCCATGCCAGAGCACGCGTCGAGTGGCTGGGGTAAAGCAAAGAGGATATCGAGGGGAAGGATGGCAACCACTTGCTTGTTCGATATTTATGACAAATGTGGCCGTGACTGTTGCAAGGGGGCGGGAGGAGGAGAGCAAGGTGGGACCAGTGGCAGGCAGGAAGCCGCAGACCTGCGAGGGTCGCCATGAGTGTTTGAGATTAATGGCCCGTCTAAAATGCTTCACGTGCGAAAAAATCTATAAAACTGACTCACACGCACATCCAAAGGTGGGCTCTGCGCGGGATGTCAGGAAAGGGGGTGCCTGGGTGGAGGCGTGGCAGCTCCCATCCCCCTTTCCCAGCTCCCTGTGTGTGTGTGTGTGTGTGTGTGTGTGTGCGTGTTTTTGACACTTTAACTGCGCTTCCACTTTGAGCATAACTTGCGTCACGCCTGTCGTCGCTGCTGTCGTTCCTGTCGTTGTTGTTACTGCACCTTGTTGGCTGTCATTTTGCGTTTATTTCCAGCCCAGGTTGTAAATGGCAGTACTGTCATTGTTCAGATGGGGGTACCATCCCCCAAAGCACCCCAACCCCCCTCTACCTAGCATTCGGAGTAGAGCCAACTTCTGGTACGCTTCACAGAATGCAGACAGCACCATTCGGTGCCTTATTGTATGCATTTAAATTTAGAACAGATGGTGGGTTTTGAGGGGTTCCAGGAAAAGAGAGAATCTCAGAATGACTAAGCGATGGAATTTATAATTCCTGATATCTATCTACTGCCTGTCTATGTTCCACAGAATATACCTTTTACCCACATGTAAATGCAGATTTGAGAGCACAAGACTCATAGCTAATAAACAAACTTTACATATTTCTAGTCGCTAACATATTTCTTTCTCTATAAATACTTTGTAAGCTTTGTAAGCAAACAGTTAATTTAATTTCAATGAAATTTTGTGAAAGATTTTATGTTATTTGAAATGGATTCTTCACTTAAAGTGTTCTTAAATTCATATTCTGCAGTCGAAGCTAATTTTATTCCCCCTCCGAACAGTTGTTAAGTTAAGAAACTTGGCTTAAAAGCCTCGTCCACCCACTCAGGCCATCCAACTGGATCAAAGCATGCCGAGTACTTCGAAGAATGCTTAGCAAAGCGGCTTACTGCTTGAAGAGCAGCACTCTCGAGGAAGTATGGATGCATGTCCATGACATTTATTGAGTCAACGGCAATAGCAACTGCATCTGCATTTCGGACTAAGCCAATAAGCGTTCCGAGTAAAGTGAAATAAAAGTGGGAAGACAGGCAACGGCAAAGGCAAATGCCTTGGCTCCGCCTTATCTCACGACAGTGTCAGGCTTGTTGCACTCGAATTTAGTTCGGTATTTGCCTGAGACACAGAACCCAGCCCATAGTACTACAGTCCCTCTGGTAGTGGTGCTGCTGAGCCCAAAAACCCAGTCTTATTCGTCTGTAAAGCCTGTTCCATTCCTTGCAATCGTCTGTCGTCACGTTTTAGCGCTTTAGTAGCTGCAATTTGTTGGAGCGTGCGGCTGGCTGAGTCTCGGGCCAAGTGCACACATGCATGTGCAAATAACTTTTTACGGTAATGCAAATGAATGCCAATTTACGGGGCGAGACATTCCAACAACTCTCTCCAGGAGCACACCCGGAAACACCCTCTCCCCCCCGCCGAACAGTTGCTCAATTGCATTAGTCCGGGCCAATTTGCGACCTGTCGAGGTGACAACTCAATGAATTCGCCACCTTTAGATCAAAATAAACTATGTTTTCTTCCAGCTTTTCAGCATCCATTCAATCCCGACACCTTTGCTGGCGGCATAGTACTTTATTCAATATTAAAAAATAAAAACTATTTAATATTGCAAAATATGCAACAGAAGCAAAAGAAACGTTGAGGTGCACTGCAAAATTTCAGTTATACGGGCCCAACCAACATGGCAAAAATAAAGCCAATAACAAATTCCTTGTTGCAGGAAAATTGTTCGACTGGCAGGTGGTTGGTAACGCAAAAACAATTGAGACAACCATAGAGAACCAACAAAATAAAGAGAAAGAAGTGCTAGAACTGTAGTCTTTGTTACGACTAAGGTGATACCCACTATTGAATTAATTGAATTGAATTGAATGGAATGAACAAAGTTGATCCAACTGCATTGAATTGCTGCTGCTATTGCCAAGAATGTATACAGAACATTTTCCTAATGGCACTGGTAACTTTCCTGTTACGCCCCATTCCTCAATCGACTATTCCCTTTGTCATCACGTACCACTGGGTATCCCCGAAACAAAACAAAACAAAACAAAAATAGAAAAGGGCGAGCACGCTGCAGCAATTAGTTATGCTTCGCTTTGTTGAAGGCATTTCAACGGAAGCTTTCGCCGCTGCCTTTCACGACCAAAAATTGCAGAAACAAAAGTTCCACTTTGTGCCATCGGGGGCAGATTTTTGGGTGCAAAAATTGTGCGGAACCTTTTGCCGTGTGACATTTGGCCGGAGCAAATTATTTAAGCTTAGACAATGTGAACAATAAGCCTGCTTCGCTCTCGAGAAAAATGTCATTTCCCACGTGCTGACCACGCCTCTGGCTGTTCAATGGGGCGAGGCTGGTTGGAGTCTCGATTTCCCATTGTGTCTCTGTGTGTGTGTGTGCGAGTATTTCCATTTCCATTCTCTGTGCGGTAGGACGAGTGTGTGAGTGGGTTTTGTATTTGCCCTTTGTCTGGGTTTCGGGTGGGGCCCTCGTATTATAAAACAATTTGTTGTTTTGACACCAACATGCCAGTCGTCCGGAGACCCCTTCTGGCCAACAGCTGACTCTGACCCCACCTGAACCCTTTTGGGCACACACATATTCGTATATATCCTCCATTTTTTGCTCATTCGGAGACAGGATTTCGCTTTGCTTCCGTTTTGTTTGCGGTTGTATTTGAGTTTTTATTTGTATTTGTATTTGGTTTACTTTTTCCATAGAGTGGAGCACTCCTCCATGGCTAAGTGCTGCCCAAGTCGTGTTTATGTTTGCCTTTTAAAGGTGGAAACTTTTTGGGCATTAACCAAACTTCCCTCTTTAAAAACTTCAAACCTATTCAATTGAAGCAACGTTTCCAGCTTTTCCCGCTTAAAGTTTCAGTTAAATTTTTAGGAATATTAAAATGTAAGATAAATCCCATTTTCAGTGGCATTGTTCCACCGGCATACACGCGTGGAAGCCCACAACGACTAAGCGCATCGGATTACGCACACAAATACGATCAACAATTGAAGTTAAACTTAAGCTCCCCGCAACGGGGTTGGGGCGGACCAGCCCCTGCCCTTAAGCGTATTACATGGGAAAACCCACGCGTGGAAAAACGAGAAAGCAAATTTTGTTGATGAACTCAATTAGGGGCCGCCGCAAGAACAAAATCCATAGGAGACAGCTCATCCCTTTGGTTTCCCCTTTTTTTAATTAATTTTGTAAATTCTCGCCATATTTTTTTGTTTTTGTTTTCTGTTTTATTGTTATTTGAAATTTACTCAGGCGCCAAACTGTTGTGAGAGAGGGAGCAACTTGAAGGGAAGGGATAAAATCAAATTATGGAAATTATTTTTCTTGCTTTTGCAAACACATTTTCAATTAGTCAAATTGCAAGTTCTATTTTGGCGGGTGGGGGAAAGAAAACTTGAAGAAACTTGAGGGGAAAGTACACTGAAGAATGGAAAACATTTCAGGACACATTGGCTCTCATCTTATTGCCTTTTCAACTCAAACAAGAATGAAATTTCCACTAAAACGCAGTCATGCTGCACAGGATAATCCCATGGATAATCCATGTGGTGCACTAAAAGAAGGACTAAAAAACTCCCAAAAAAAGGAGCTGCTCACACACACACACATGTCTATTTTATGCTAACAAAGGCTTTTGTTTTTTCGTTCGCTATATATTTGGAGCTGCATCGGCAGAGTGTGGGCGTGGTTCGACTGCAATTTCGCGGCCTTTGTGAAAAGGGTTTTTTGTCGGTAGTTTTTTGCAGTCGAAAAATTCAAAATGAATTCGCAACTTGTGGCACAAGTGCTGCATTTTTGAACCCGTTCTCAATGCTTTCCTTCTTTTCGGTTTTTTTTTGTAAGTGTTGCGAGTCTTTTTAAATGTAGTTTGTTAGGTTTTCATATTTTTTGTTTTGTTGATTGTTTGTTGCAGTTTTTTCTTTGCCTTCGAGCTTATGCTGCCATAACCACGTCTTTCATATCTCTATTTTCTACAATGTCTTTATTGATAGATATTTTCCCCATGAGAGTTTAGCCTTTGTAATCCGGTTTATAATATGTGCCTCTTTTTTTATCCGTACTTTTACTTAGCTACTCCCTGCTGGGAGCTGTAATTTTACCCATTTTTTCTGCAATTTAGGGTTTAGTAAATATTTCATAAGATTCTTCAAAAATGTAACCCTCTTATTGAAATGGATTCATCCTCGATTAGAATCTGATTTTAAACGTACATTATCCATTAAAAGTGAATTTCGGTAATGATAAAACTTTGCGACGAAGATCCAAACATGTTTACCCATTTACCAGGATAATCTGTTCTGCAGTACGGCTGTCCCCGGCCTGTCCTCCAGCCTCATGCCATATGATGGGATGACTGACTGAGTGGCACATGATTAGGCCAACTCATATACGGCTAGAAGGCCGTGGGCCAAGTGGCACAGAATTTGCATATATATCTTTATGAGTCGGGGGCCAAACAGGGTAACCAAACTGTAAAAATAACAACATGAACACAGGACCTCCCCTCCCACACACGCACACACTGAATAAAGGAGGAAATGGAAAGAAAAATACCAACGCAACAATTTTTCGGCGTGGCTGCTGATGTTTTATTTTTTATGCAAATTTTGTTGCATATGAGAAATTGCCAGAGAAAGAGCAGGAGCTCTTGGCTCGTGGCAGGACCTGCAAAGAAGAGCAACAAAATGTGGCAAAAACTTTAATAAAAGACCATACCATGAGGGAGGCACCCATAAATTTATAGTGGTGGATAGAATGGGGCGGAGGTGCTGCTGCCTCTTCAAACAAAGCAACACTCAACGTCGGAGCTGCTCCAACAAAATAATTTCAGCTGCAACAAAACATGATGTGGATGTGGCAGAGGCTGAAGCAGAAGCAGAAGCAGAGGCAGAGGTAGGGTCCTGGAGATGGTTTTGTGTTGCTTGCATATTAAAAGTCAAAAGCGTTGAGCTGATGAGCGAAGTCGAAGAAGTGGGGGTGACAGGGACAGTGTTGCTCTGGGCGAAGGGTCGTCACTTCTTCTGCCTTGTTGCATGCGACACGGAAAATTTGCGTTGACAAGCCACATCCCACATCCCACATGTGGTACCAGTCCACAAACCCCTCACTAAATTAGTTAATATTAATAATTTTGCATGTTTGTGGCTGCGATTCTCGCTGCACACGGAATTTTAATTAATGCACGGCGAAAAAGATAATAACTTAACTGAAATTTTAACTGCAAAGTTTTTGTGAAAGGCATTTAAGGGTGGAAGTTATAGGATTTAATGAATAAAGAGAAAAACTCCTAACTATTCAATCACTAAATTTGTTTCAATTTAAGCACTTGAAGTTCTTGTAAAAAATAAAAGTTGCATTTTAACCAAAATTGTTACGCATTGCTGGATTTGATTTATATGAAACTTTCTCTCTCTTTGGCTGCTCCATTTTCTGGTTACAGCATCTTTGTCTGCGACTTCATGGCGTATAAATCAAAAATTGAAATGAAATTGTTTCCGCTGGGGATTCGAGAGAGAAGAAGGGAATGCCCAGAAACTTCTAATTGGTAATTGCAATTGTTTTCTGTCTCTCCACTCCACTCCCCAAAAGAAAGAAAGACAAAAAAAAAACAGTGTGTCTGGAGACACTAGACGCTGAACCTAAGAGTTATGTTGACAGTTTTATGCATCTTTTGACCTAAATTGGTTCCACCATTTCTTACCAAAAACAACTCTAGTATTTACTTCATTAAATTGTGGCAGTCTCGGAAAGGAACGCCGTCTGTAATTAACTGAGCTCGAGCCTGAATAATTATGTACAATGTGGGAGTTGTTCCAGAAATTATCACCCCTCAGTTAGACCTGCAACATGGGGTTTCAATTACAAACACACACGTGGATATTAAACTTTTGACGGAAACCGCATGAAATGACAGATGCCGACATACAGAGCGACTACTGAATGACACACCGAAGGACAGAGAGAGAGACGCTGACTGACAGACGGACAGACGACAGTCAACCACAATGACAGCGAATAACAATTGTGGAAAATATTTAACAGTTGTTTTTGATTAAATAATATTTGCATGATGGAGGCACAGCAAACAATTAAAATTCATTAGAGTTAATTATGCCCGTAATTAAAAGGACATTTTCATAACTAATTAGGGGTAATGAAAAATTTAAAACAACAAACAAAAAGTTAAGTATTTTCATTATGATGTCGTCGTCTCCCATTTCATCTCCCTTATGTATTGTGTTTTGTTTTTCCAACGAACATCACAAAATTTACATACAACTTGAATAAAAGTAAGACGAAATGAAGCACAAAAATAAACTTTACTCCATATTTTCATCATGCTACCTACACATGTCTTCCTTTTGACTGTTTGCTCAAAGTATTTTGAAGGCGACAGCTGTGTGTATTACACAAAGAAAATGGTTGAATTATTGAATGCAGACCTTTTAACGCAAAATGTACTAGTAAATGGAGTATAATTTATTTCAATAGAATTTGTAATTCCCATTAATTCCTCTTATATTTATTATCGTCACACCTATTAATTCTTATTGATAAGTCCTTCTCATAATCTTAATTGATGTTGAAATGTTTTTAAGCCTCATCTTGAATGCCAGATGAAAATCGTAATGCTCTTTGCTGCTCTTTTTCCGTGGCTCCTGTCTGCTTGCTCTGCACAAAGGGAGCGCTGAAGCAAAAGTGCCAACACAGCAAGGGAAAACCACAATTATAACAGCAGCAGCAACGAAGGTTCTGTCTAGTCTCTTCGTTCCGACTTTTGTTTTGCTTTTAGCCCCCAGTTACGATATTGCCATACGCAGCTCCGCAGCATCCCCCATCACCTTTGGCGGTTTTCTGCTTTTGGCGCAAGTTTAAGTGGATTTTCATAATTTACGCACGCGGCGTTCGCTGAAGAATCATAAATTCCCAAAGAGAGAGAGAGAGAGAGAGAGAGTCGTGGGCCATGCTGCTGCGAGCCTCGAACAATTGCATTTAATTGTAAGTAAAATATGTGAAAACTTTTTGTTGTCCTTTTTTCTGTCTTCTATGTGCTCTTTTATTTTATTTTTTGTGTAGCTATATCGAGCATTGAAAAAGTTTTTCAAGTCTCAAAAGTTTGTGGGATGGGTGGAAAATTCATCCACTCAGGCGCCACACACCACTCCAGTCCCCCGACTCTCGATGTCAGCGACATGTTGTTTTCATGTGATTTCCCACTGTCAGTAGCAGCTGTGTAGCTGTAGTGTCGTCTCCCTATATTAGTGTGTGTGTGATGTGTCTCTGTGAGTGTGACTGTCTGGCTTTTTGTTTTGCTTTCATGAGGATGATTTTCCAGCTTGTGATTCCGATGTTTGCCTTTCGTCAACGTTTATGACAATATATCAAGAGCAAAACTCCATTGCCATGCTCATCGCCATTCCAGCAGCGCTAGAGGACTTGGTCTACTTTATGCTTTTATTGGTTACATGAAAAATATTTTCAGCTTTTCCTTATTTTCTTTTCTATTTGACTCGACTCGACTCCGAACCGCTTTGCTCGAGCCACACAATTGTCAGCCACAGAAGTTATGAAGTATTTTTCCTTGTTTCTTTTTTGTTAGTAGTAGGAAGGAGCAAGTACGAGAGCGACATGTTGCCATAAAGTTTTTAATTAAATTGTTAGATTTTTACATTGACACTTTTTTCTGTTGTTCGGCCAGTGACAAGCAAATTGGGTTTCTTGTTGGTGTAAGAAAAAACGTACAAGAAGATAGTGCTTAAAATGGTATTGAAAAGTGGGAAAAATATGGATAAGCAGGTGGAAAATGAAGGTCCAAAATGTTATTTTCCTTACTTTACAAATAATAATATTCTATTTAAATTCAACATTTTCTTGATGCACTCCTCTTCCAATCAACAATTCTTTTTTCGAGCATTTCCTTAAATGCATATTTACCACATTTTCTGACATTCTATGGCACGCACACTGTCAGGCTTTGGTGTCTGCAGGATTTTTGGCTGGAAATGAAAGAAGCCAAACACCATGCAGGGGCCAACACCTTTGGTCGAGAGGCTGACCTCCGACCGATAAATGTGCGAAATGTGCACGCTTTGGTAATATTTTCTAGCTTCCGCACTGAAAAAGGTGGCAGAAGCGAGCGTTGCATGCCCCGGAAGGCGTCCATCGGCTGCGGTCTCATGATAAAGTTGACACTTTATGCGTTTTGAACTGGTTCATGGACAGCCCGATAGAACAACGCACAGAAAAAAGCGAACAAAATTCCACTTTCATATGTGTGTATTTTAGGAGATTTTTCCCTGATTGAATGTTGGAAATAGCTTTAAAGATTTACTCCAAAAAAGTGTCAATGTCAATTTATTAGCGTATTCAATGGGTCCCAGCTCTGTAGATTTAGCTTTGGCTTTCATCCATCAAATATATCCACCATATAAAGCAATGGCCAAAGCACACACATATATCTTTTTTTCCTATTCAATACTTGTCCAGGCATTCATGTCACTAGCGTTTTTCCTCTATTTTTTTGGGTAGGTAGGCAGCATTTTTTTTAGCTGTTGAACGCACAAAAATCAATTAACCGCTCTGGGTACACATGGCAGCGGCGTATACGAAATATTTGTTGCGCTGACCTGGTTTCCTTTCTCTTTTTTTTGTTGTCCACCAGTGAAATGCAATTTGTATGGCCCTAAACGAACTAAGCAAGGTGGTTGGAGGTTATTTAAATTACTAACACGTGTAGGTGCCAAATCCACATCCACATCCACCTCCACATGCTCCTACTCCTACGTATCCTTGGTACTTTATTTGGAATTTGGATTTTCGCTTTTTGCGGTTCTTTGGGTCGCTCTAATTACCCTTATTACAAGCCATAAAAAATGCCAGTTTATGCAATAATTTCGTTTTAGCACTTTGCTGATTTAATTGTAATTGAAATGGTAGTAAATGGTGGAAATTTAGTGGAACAGTCCGACTCATGGACTATCCTTAATTAGCATTTTAACAGTTAAATCACACATCAAATGTGAGTCCATTGCCACTTTGGCATCTCTTAAATTATCTGTAAAATGCATTTTCCCTTTTCACTTTGCCAGAGTCAACAGTTTCCACGGTTCCTGTTTGTTGTGTGCTCTTCAATTTGGGTCTCCTTCTCATCAAATTGTTTCAACAAGAGCTTGCGCAATAATTTCGAGTGCAACGTGTTCAAATGAATTGAATTGGATAATTGAATGCATGACTGACTGCCTGATTGACTCACTGACTGACTGACTGGCTTGATTGAGAGCAGTGTGCGTGTGCAAGAGAATTTCCATTTCCATTTTTCCCTCTACTTTCCTGGTTTTTCATGGTTCTTTTTTTTGTTTTTGGGTTTTTAGGTTAGATATTGCAACGTGGCAGGAGCGACAATCGCAAAGCCTTTCAATCAAATGGTGCTGCACACAAATTCCCAAACAAACCGATGGGGGCAAGGCCCCAACCCACACCAGAACAGCATGGCGGGGGTGAGGTCTTGCCACTGGCTGTCACTGCACGTGACAAATGCCGACAAACGACGACTGCTGTTGCACGTTCTTGTTGCCTGCTTCTCTCTTTCTGTGTATCTCTATTCGCTCTTTGGCATTCCATATTGTAGCCAGAAGGGGGTTAGCGTTACCTGAAGTTTCTGGCCGGGCTTTGCGATAGGCAGCCTCTATCTCCCAGCAATTCCTAGCATAATCCTCCACTAATTTGCCAGGCATTCGCCTGCCTGCCCCCTGCATTTGCATCTGACAATTGATGAGTTGCGTGCAGCTTCGGGGTTGCCTTTTCCTTTCCTTTCTTTATGGTTCGAAAAAGTTTTTAACTTTGAGAGAGGATAACTCGGAAAGAGAATCCTTTATGTGTGTGGGGATATTGCTTCAGATGAGCGCTTAACCTTTGAGCTGCTTAATTTATGCGAAAGGCCAGTCGGCAAAGCTCAAGTGGCGGACAACGTAATCATCCGCCTTTTCGGTAATCATTCCAGCTCTGGAAGCGAGCTTTCCCCGTTCTACAAAATTTTGATTGGCTCACAGTCCGTGTCCATCAGTAAAAACTGGCGCCAACAAGTAGATTTCCATCATGGCTGGACAGGAAGCAGAAAAACACTTTCCCACCCACCGGCCTTGAGGCGTCGAGCCAAATCGCTGTCATTAATCATTTGGGAGCTCCACAAAGGTGCTAAGCAGCGTGGGCGATGTTAATCTTGAGTCCTAAAAAGTGTGTGTACTGGAGAAAATGTATAAAATTGCCAGCAGTTGAAATGCTCTTTCAAAAGAGCTTTCGAAGCAAAGAATTAAAAGAATATTTGCTTGTTTTAACATTTAACAAACTATTTTCGCAGCAAGTTGATCAAAAAGTCTTTGGACTGTTTGCCATAGAGTGCGCTATTGGTGAGAAGAAATTTCTGCTTCGTTAACAATTAAATGCGTCTGTGTGTGTGTAGGTGTGCCACTGGTGTTGCTGCTGGTGTTGTTGCCACTTTCTGCAACTGACTTCTGACACGTGTCATTTACGTTTGAAGGCGTCCACCACGATGTCAAAGTGAATGGGAGACTGACTGAATGACAGGGCCACGTTAATGGGCAACACAGGCCACAAGCAAATTCCTCGAATAACTACCACCAACTAACTACCTGCAAATTCTTGTGGCAATTAAAACAATTCCTGAAACACTTGCCCCCAAGAATGTTAATTAAATGTTTGGGAAATGTTGATACGTAATTGAAACCATTGGAGAATGTCGGTGGAACTTCAATTTGCATGACTTTAAGTGGGGCCCCAAGTGCGTTGCCTCATCAGAAAACGCTTAGGCTACAGGCCGCCACCACAATGAGAATGCACCTTAAGGAGTGGATGTCGCCTGAACTTCCTTTCGGCATGAACCCTCCATGCATGTTCTTTTGTTGTAGACTTGCATTGTGCCGAATGGACAGTTCTTTGCCTTCGCGGCCAAAAGGTGTAATTTATTTGCACTTTTGATAGCAACAAGATGCAAGGGTGTGAAAGCCACCCCATCAATAAATCACCAAACGATGCAGCAGATACTCGAACATCTGTGTGTGTGTGTGTGGGCTCTCCTGGCAGCGACTAAGCAGTTTATTGAAAAGTGGGCCCAAAGTGCTGCGCCATAAATATTCCACTCAAGGGGTGGAACACCCCAGACACGCCCACAAAGGAAAAGTCCCTCTTTTTCAATTCATTTTCCAAGTTCAAAGAGCTGCCTGCTGGGAGGCGGTCGAACTGTCAAGGACATGCTGCAACTTAAAGGATTTCACTGATTTTTACTGCCATTGAACACTCGAATCAAATGAAATCTCTTGCAAAAAAAGGAAAATGGATATGCGGATGGGTGTCAAGGTCAGGGCGAATGAAAATTGCATTAATATGATCATCAAATAGCACTTAACACTCTTTCTCCGTATCCGCCCATTCAACAGATTCGCATTTTTGATGGCACATAAGGATGCATTTCATTGCATTGCGCTTCGATGGCTGCTCAACATGTTCCGAAGCGCCCTCCAGAAGCGCCATGAACAGCAGTCGTCCGTACGGCAGAGAGGGGAAGTTCCACCAAAGAGTCCTTACCCATTCACACAAATACTACACACACATATAGACGAATAGTTGGGGCGAAAAGGTTCAAAGACCTGCCCAAAAGCCGGCACTGTTAACCCGCTCGTGGGATATGGGAGTGCCAACAGTTCAGAGTGCGGCACGCACACGAATTGATTTAACATGCGGTCCACAAGAGAGAGAGAGAGAGCAGTCGTTTATATTTTGTGAGAGAAAATGTTACAGCAAACACTATTTCGAATGTTAAACATATACTCGTATGTTGGGGCAGTGCACCTAGGGACTGTTGTTAACAGTATTTCTCCTTTCTATCTATGAAATGTTTGTGCTCAGATTGCAGTAGATGCCGGCTAAGATATTTCCCCTCATTGACTGTTAAACCTTAAATAGGGGAATTGCTGCTACAACTGCTACATTTCGGAAAAGGATTCCCTTTAGGAGGTTTTACAGAAAAGCCTTCTTTAACAGTGTGGACTAGGAGAGCGTAGCACGGAAAACTTTACACTTAAAATGTTGTCAGTAAATGGAATCCGTTTCTTTCCGTAGCTGTTAAGTGATTCTCTGATACACGAACAGAAAATGTAGACTTGCAGAATGTTAGACAACAGAGCAGAACTCAACTATAAAAACTGCTAACATTCATTCCAAAAGAAATCCACACTCGTGGCTTGACTTAACAGAGCTCCAAGTTCTCCTTTCGGCTCTCACTCTGTTAAGGCTTCGAAAAAGATTAGATTCCTCAATGAGAGAGAGAGAGAGAGAGAGAAGTCACATAGTGAAAGCGATTCTCAGAACCGCGAGTAATTAACGAAGTTTCGCACTTCGTTCTCAGCTTCGTACCTCTGTGTGTGTGTGTGCGTTTGTGGACTTTAACCTCATTTTGTTTCACTCAGTGTTCGCTTCTGGTGGCTGGCAAATTTTTTTTGTGTTGGTTCGGCAACTTTTTGTTATCTTTTTGGTACTGTTTCCCGCTCAGTGTTGTCTCTGTTCAGCCGCTGCTATGTGATGGTGGCTGGTGGGACAACGCTCTCGAGGAGTCGCAAAAGTTGTTGACAGGCATCTCAACGCAGCTCAGCTTGAAATAGTTTGCATGAAATTAAAATAATCTCCAAGATTTATTGCTCTAGAAAACGCAATTGACTCGGCTCAGTGTCTATTTCAGGAAACCCCACTGTCGGTGGGGGGCTAAGTCTTTAAATATGCTTCCCCGAATTAAAGGCGATTTATGCAAATTAAAGATGCCCCAAGTACAACACAGTACGAGTGCGAACTGGGTTAAGGGACTGGCGAATAAAGAGCGCTTAAATATTTCAAGTTGTTTATCAGGCGGTTACCAGAAAACGCTGCAAATTGGCCCAAGTGCCTGCCATCCAGTGCTTTGTTTAATGGTCGAAAGTACATATTTGCGTTTACTTTACTCGACGCGAGCTCGGACACAGACTCCTCCTTTCTCTAGATTCTACTTTATATAGTTGTCCGGGGGGGCTTTCAGCTCTCCTTAAGCTTTGGGCATTCCTCAAGACGTTGGTTGTCGGGGCCTCTTCAGCGTTTGGTAAATGCAGCTGCCACTTGGGCCAACTTGTTGACTTGTTGCCACTCTCTGACCATTCGGAAGGATGCAAAAACGGAAATGAAGTTGGCAATGTGGAAATGCCATTTTTCATGATTTCTTCTACACACGCAGACACAGAGAGAGCGGACAGATAGCGTGTGAGTGTTCAGAAATATTTTTCCTCAACGTTTTTCTCTCTCAACTCTTTTTTCCTCCCTCTGGCTCAGACCCAGTGCCTGGGGCTTGCTTTTGACAAATTGTTTGGCGTAGCTCTGGACAAATATTAACAGTGCATATCTTTCTGGCATTGTTCTTGTGCAACAGGGATAAGTGCAACAGTCTGGGAATTGTCAGGGGCTTTTATCTAATTGGCAGAGCAAATCGATTGCGAAAGGGTTGAGAGTTTTCCAAGAGTTTGCATTTAGGAGCCGATTAAAGCGACTCAGACAAGGATAGTGTTTTATGTGGATTTACAATATAACTTTCTTGCACTTACAGCCGAGGTGATTAATTAGAAGGAGTAATGAAATGGCTTTACATTTTAATTTCAAAAATAGAGTATAATTTATCATCATTTTCAAAATATTCTTCTCGGTCTTTTATCTAATTAATGGAATAAACTGATACTAAGGAGCTTAAAATTGGGATATTCTGACAATTACAATTACAGTTTTTATTGGTTTGATGTAAAGTAAAGGATGTTTGGCTTTAATTTATAAGAAACATTCCTTTAAATTTTAAACATTTTTAGCCCACGATTTCTTTCCTTTTATTTCAATATAAATAGCCTCTTCTTCTACCTTTTTTCAACAGCCCAAACTTGTTAGTACTTTTCCTATTTATAAATAAAAAGATTCAACATACCCGCTATTTGTGAAACTCGCTTTTTCTCAATTGATTTCTAATAAAAAAGTTTCTTTTTACATACCTGCAATGAGAAAGAGGAAAAAACATTGTTAAATTTGGATAAAAATCAAATGTACATTAAATTGACATCAAAAATATATGTAGATAGTCAAGAGTTTTCTTTTGAAGTTTCCCTTACGCAGAAATCAATTTATACCGGACAGAACAACGCTCAAACATCGATCATAAATGATGGAGTGCTGCAATCAAGATTAATGGTCTCTGGCTGCAAAGGAAATTCCCGACTTGGCGACCATTTATTGTTCGATGACTTCGATGACATCACTGCGTGTGCGCAATATGCGAGAAACAGTTTAAAGTTGAAATGAAATGCGAAAACCCCAAGAATTCAGCAAACTATTTACAAATAGTTAAGAGTCGAGCACAAAAATTTTGATGTGGCAAAAGGCAAGAAGGTCATAAATTGAATGGGTGGCAGGACGTGGCAGGACATGAAAACATTATCGAATATGATATGAGAATGTTTAGAAGGTTTCCATAGTTTTTTCCTTACTTTTAGCCCCAACCTTCAATGGTTATGGCTCTCTGTATTGGGAGTGGATTTTTATGTGCCTGAACATTTTTTACGAGCACTTATTTCCGCCCCAGAAATTAGACAACTGCTGGAAAGCATTTATGCCCTGAAGTGTGTACGTACCCCAAGAAAACACAGAGAGAGGGAGCTCGGGAGAGGGAGAGGGAGAGGGAGAGTCCTGCCTCCCAATTTTGCCTGTGAATTTATGATGTGTGTAACAATTGGGCTATTGTTAGGGTTTTCTGCCCTTGGTCGTCCACTCGGGCATATCATGCAAATTTTGCTTCTTTCATTTAATGCGATTTTTACGAGTGTCAAGGAAGGGATTAATTTGCCCTTGGCAGTGGCTCAATTTTCTAGCCAAGGAAAATGCAGGAATAAATAATAATAATTTTGGAAGGAGCAGAAAGAGATTCCCCCCAACGGATAACTCTTTTTCTATGTATTCTGGGCCAATTCACTGATGCTTAAAATGTAACTTTCCGACATTTGTCATGTTTTGTTTGTTTGTTTGTTGTTTTGGTTAGATTTACTCTATCGGTCACAGAGATACCTACGAATTGGACAGGATGTTTGTGACAACGAAAGGAATGGATGGTTGGACTAAACATATGCAAATTAGGGGTAGATTAACTCTACTTTAAAAGCTGAAAAACGGCAAGGGTATGCAAGTGTTCGGCTGCCTGTGGTACCTTTAAATTCTTGTTGCTGTTTTCGGTTGCCCGTTGGCGCAATTTATGCATGAAGGAGCCAAAAGGCTGCGGTGCGTGCAGGCGATGTCTCCCCTAAGCCTAAAAGTATGCATAACTAAAAAGAGCACGTTCCACAGATACGGGAAAAACAAGCGAAAGGAAAACATAGAAAGAAAAACAAGCCATTGATAACTGAATCTGTGTATCTTTATTTGTATATCGGAGTGTGCGTGTGGGACGCTGGGATAACAGATATGTTTGTTGTTTAGGCAACAAATGATTTTTCGTATGACTTTCTCCCTCGGGTCTGGTCTGCTTGCCAAATGAAGCGGAAAATGCAAGGAAAACGCAGCTGTGGCCACACAGCAACCCGAAAACATCTAAAGAGGTCACGAGGTCGCCTGGAATGCTCAAAGACCCAAAAATAAAATGAGTTTGCTCCTAATGCAAAACGGAATCCAGCGAAACCACACAATGGGGGGTGAAAGCGAAATTGCAAACAAATGCAGTCAAAGCGCTGCGAACGCATTCAGGTACAAATAAAAATGAATAGAAAAAAAAACTATAGAAAACTTGACAACAAACAGCATAAAGCTCGGGAAAAAAGTAAACAACAAAATGTCAATGCGAAGCGCTAAAAGTGACAGGAAAAATATTGAAGTGAAACGGAACAAAGCCGAGGACTCAGCACTTTGGACACGGTGCCAAAACGACAAGATAGAAATACATTAAATAAAAGTCTACAAAGAGAAAGAAGAAAGATACTACTCGCGGTAATCCCCTAGAAATTGCATTTGTCTGTTATTTGACTCGATTGCATGAAATTTACTCTAAACATTGCAGCTTTCCATAATATTTATGGGTTAACCGACATAGACAGAAATGAAAAGAGTTTTTGAAGGTTGAGCTATGACAAAGAACTACCTGTGGACGTGCATGAAATACGAACAATTCAGTTCCAAGAATGAATTTAAAGTGAAAACTAAAGAGAATTCTATGAATTGCCATAAGCCAACAATCAAGTGTTTAAAAGCAGCCAAGTCAAAAAATATTAACTCTTGCTGATGTATTGTTAAATTCCCTCTAAAATAAAATACATTTTACAATGTACATTTTCAGCATTTTTCGGTTGGCAAACAAATGTTTCATTTCACCCGCAAAATATACAAATATATGTCCGAACGTTGGGTTCAGTTGCCGTGCAAAAACAAATAGTGAAACATCAATTAAAAACCGGAACAACTCTTGGCATTGCATCAGCAAAAGCGCCAGCGAAACCGAAAACAGAAACGGAAACAAACTGGAGCAGAACGGAAACAAATCATCGCATAGCCATGGCCTAGCATACATTTAACAATAGTTTATTGCCTGCTCTCCAAACAAGATCCTACTCTGTTTGGTGTTGGCCGAAATTGCAAAACCGCAAGCTGCTGCCGAGGCCCATTCGCCTCCACTCGAGAAGAGTCCAGAAACCCTGCCACAACTTTTCCACAAACAACTTGCTACGGTCTTTCCCATAGCTTGAGTATCAATATTTTTGTAAGCAACTGTTGGTAATTTCCATCTATCTGTGCTTCTGCCTCTACACTCGTTTTTCCATCCTATTTCCCTAACCATTTTCCCTTTACAAACACAAACATGGAAAACTTTT
This sequence comes from Drosophila guanche, assembly GCF_900245975.1. Classification (NCBI taxonomy): domain Eukaryota; kingdom Metazoa; phylum Arthropoda; class Insecta; order Diptera; family Drosophilidae; genus Drosophila; species Drosophila guanche. The sequence goes on along the minus strand of NW_022995746.1, from coordinate 8,546,848 downwards.
TAATTTTCGTTTTTCAGGGCCAAAAGCCTTGTCTTGCCACGCGCTCATGTTGATTGCACATTATTTTCAATTGTACAAACATCTATACAGACTCGAATGTATATACTTTTTTCACTGTTTCCATTTGCCACAAGCTTATGTACGGCTTGGCGATGTATTAAACAATTGAAAAGCATTTTAACAGCCCGCAGAAAGAGCGCAAAAAAAAACACATACACACAGAAAATAAAATCAACGCTCCAGCACTCGGCAGAGAATGAGAAGTGGCCTCAACCAAAAAATTGATTGCCGTTTCAGGGGAAATTTTTAATGAACAGCAAACAACAGAATGACGCCAAGGCTTTGAAATATTGTAAAAACTGTGTTGTAACAATATAGGGCACAACTAACAATCAAAATTTGTACGCTGACATTTCTGACATTGCTTTTAATTGTTTCTTTATTTATTTTTTGTGTGTTTAGGCAGGATAAAAATGAATTCCCTGAAAGTCCCAAGGCATTAAAGTGAATCATTTAATTTTAAATGATTTTAGTTTTGCAATCTGTGCGCTCATTCGCTCGACAATCCGCACCTATGTCAAATATTTTGGCAACCAGCTTAGCCATTCAGCAGAGGCTGCCGTCAGTCCGCAGGCAGGGGACTGATGTGAAATGTTTTTGAAGTCCTGGTGGTGCTCCGCCACACACCAAATGTGTGGCAAATGCCTGGCCAACATGCCGCATAAATAAAATGCCCCAAATGCACTTGACTAAACACACTCACCCACAGATATACAACCTGATGTAGAGCCAAATAAAGCCCCCAACCCCACCCATTCGCTCTAGGTCTGGTCAATATTTGTAGAACGAATTCGTTTTTGGGTCTGGGGAATTTCGGTGTACAATTTATTTGCTGCCATTTGTAGTGAAATTCGGTTGCACTGGGGAACTTAACGAATTTGTTGCTACAATATTTTATGCATTTTATGCAATCTTAACGCTTTCAAAAGTTCAACAGATTTACCATCTACGATTTTTGCATGAATGGAAAAATGTTCAACATTTTTGTTCTTCCACTGGAGGTTACCGAAAACTGCTCAACGAGAATACTATTTGCCACTCACCTGAATTGGGTCCATTGCTGTTGGGTCGTGCCGAGGGGGCACCGTCGCGGGCCTCCACCTCCAGGGCATAGGCACCCTTCTTCTCTCTGTCGAACACGGTTTTGGTGAAGATTTCGCCGCTCTGTAGATTGATTTCGAAAAACTCTTTTCCCTCGTTTCGCGGCGAGTCGACAATGTAGTAGTAGACCTGGAAGTAGAATTTTGTGTTTTTTTTTTTGGTGTTAATTAAAACATGGGTTTCTCATGGGTTTCCTACGCTCGACATGGGTCAGGGCCACACATAGCATCAAAAGGAGACAAATTAAAAATTAAGTTCCGAGAGTGAGAGGAGAGTGGGGCGAACATTTAATTACCGCCTTGCAGACATTAAAGCGGAACGGTAATGATAATCAAATCCAGTTCCAGAGTCCCGTTCAGGGCCATTCGGGCGGTGGCTCCATGAATCGGGGATCTGTGTGGTCGGGGACTATAAATGAAAACGCTAATTAGTGCGGACATTTCACGCGTACATGCAAATTACTTGGCTTGGGGACACAAACTGTGGTTGCCCGTAAAAAGAATGGCCAACGTCGCGTCGTCGACCACTCGCCAAAGTGCCATATTATTATAATCGCGAGTGTGGCTTGAGGGGTCTGCCTGAAAGGCCCTACATCCAACATCCAACATCCAACATCCAACCCGCCATGTCCCTCCATCATCGGACGCACAAAAGACAACCGCTCCGGGTGCTCCAGGAGAAGAAGGGCAGCTCCGTTCTGCATTTTGCATTCGTTTTTCCCTCTCGCTGGCTGGGCCTGGGCCATCTAAGGGCTTAGCACACACTTGGAAGGCGTGCAAAAATGCTAACTCTTTGACATTTATTAGCCAGCTGCCAGCTGCCAGCTGATGGCCAAATGGACGGACGTAGGACGAAGGACACGGCGTATAGCCATAAAAAAAAAAAACAATTACAAAAGCGTGAAAGGGTTACAAAATTAAGAAGGAGATAAATTGGGCGGCCAGGCAACCTCATTTGGGAGCAAGAACCGAGTGAAACATGGAACAAGATGATGAAAGTAATTTCAAAAGGGTTGAATTTTCATTCAGTGGGGGTTGTACTCATTGAGATCGAAAGTTGTTACAGTTGATTAGATTTAAGGGTTAATATTTGGACTAGCTTATACAATAAATCTATGATAAATCATAACAATTTACTGTTCATAATTCATTTATCAGATATGTAATATCATGACAATCTCCACTCTCCAGTAATCTCCAAAATAAACCCCACAATGTCATTCATTTATAATACAGATATCTGCCCCTTTAAATTTGTTCCCTTTCTTTTCCTCCATTACCATTCTCTTATTACCTCTCAATCTTCTCACCTGTCAATAGCTTTTACTCTCTTTTCTCAGTCTCTCTTTGGCGACTTCATCGTACGCCAACCATTAATTTGCTACTGCAATCGTCGGCCATTCCACCTACATGCACCCTACACCCCTCACTCGAGTCCCATTCGAGCTCCATTCGATGACATTCTCTTCGAGTACATTGGTACTACAACCCTCCTGCACCCGCACCCGCTCCTTCACCCACTCCTTTACACTCACCTGATTATTGGGGAATGTGCCATCCTTGTCGATCGCATTCACTTGTGTCACTTTGGTGCCAATCGGTTCGCCCTCCAGCACCGTTTCCTGTTCGCGTTCGGTGAATAGCGGTATTTCATCATTAACATCCTCGAGCATTATGTAAACGGTCGCTTCCGATGCCAATTGTTGGGCTCCGTTATTCTGCAAAAGAGTAAATGGGGTAAAGTCAGTGAGTGTTAGTGGAAACCAATATTAAAAAAGGGTTCAGGGGATATTTGATTTTTCATAACGTTTTTTTTCTCTTTCTTTCTTTAGGTTTTTGTTTGTTTTTTAATTAAGCAATAAAGTGTGTTTAATGAGTAATTTTTTTCGCCTCGCTTAAATATTTGTATATTAATTTGCAATAAAAGTCAAACGAGGTTGATTAAAAAATATTTCAAATACTGTTGGCTAGAGTGGAACACGTGTAAAGTGGGGAATTTCGAAGGTGTTTTAATCAAAAGTTTGGTGTAATGCAGAAAGAGCAAATTTGTGGAGGAATCCTTTGTCGTAGGATTGATTAAACAACATCAATCAATAGAGCAACATCTGATTGGCAACTTGTCATTTATTAGTTGCTTTATTACACAACATCTGAGTTGTGACAGACTGTCGTTGGCTATTGGCCTTGTTAATATTACGGATTCTATTTGCACAAAATTTGGCATTCATATTCCGGCATTACGTTATTAATCAATGCACATGAAATCAATATGGGAATACACATGTTTACACTCCCATTGACAGCCATCAGAACTTGGACGAAGAGACGACAGACGTGTCTCCCCGAAATGAATTATTTATTTTCTGTTTATTCCACATTTTCCTGTGTAAACACATGGCCGTAATTAGGCTCGTTTTTGGCCATGATGATGATGGGTTTTGTGGGGGTGGGAAGGGCCCCAGAACTTTGATTAATTGGCACAATCGCTGGGCAACTGTTTGCGATGCTAGTTGAAAGGATATGGAGCAAAACGCTTCCCTGAAAACAGCCCTGAATCGGGCGCGAAAATTACTCAAAGAGTTATCAAACATTCAGAAGAGAGTGAATATTTGTGTGGTAAAATATTTTTGTTTTAAATTAAACGAGTATCACTTATAAAATAGTAAATTTCTCCTTTAAATCATCATCTAAACATTTCCAGCAAATTATTTATGCTTTCAAATCGCACTCCAAATTTCAACAGAAACCACAAGCACGTCAAAAAACTATATGTTTGACATTATTGTCTAACCACAAAACAAAGCAACAGCAAGGGAAAAAAACTAACATTAAAAATTAATTCGAAAATTTTGTCAAACGAATGCAGATATATTTAAAAATTTCATGGATGAAACCGCAAATAATTTTGAAACTTTGTTTCCCTTTACAGAAGCGCCGACAGCCCCACTGGGGCCCATTAGCTTTTATTCAGTCATTTGTACAGAATTAAAGTGAAAGCCGGTGATATTTAATTACCTGAACATTGAAGCGGGAAATGGGTGGAAATATCTTTTTGTGGAATTGGATTTTTATGGCATTTCATTAGATGCAATGTGCGATGCACTGCGGTTTATCTGGAATTCCCATTAATATTTCAGCATTCTACATTTATTTTGTCTGGCATTCTTTGCGAAAGGGTCCGCGTAATGAGGCTTCAATACCTCTCAAACTTGACTTTGATTGGTAATGCAACTGATTACCATTCAGCCATTCAGCCACGGGGCTGTTAGTTATTCAACCAGTCAGTCAGTCAGTCAGTCAGTCAATCAGTTGCTTCTTAATGAATTTGGAAAAGCCAGGAAAAGCTCAACCCTCTGCTATTTGCATTGCAAACTCGCGCAAGTAATTAAAACTTTTCAAATCAAATAATTACTAATTGAGCCCACGAAAAACTTCTGTTTTAGATTTACGACCAGTTTAAACTACAAATTGAATTCTTACCTCAACACGTATGGTTAGATTGTATTCCTTGATGCTTTCGTAGTCCAGCGGATGATTCACCTTTATGTCCGCCCAAGTATCTCCATTATCCGGTCTTTGTTGCAAGTAGAACGTATGAAATTTGTTCGTTTGAGCCGTAGACCCAGGCATCAATCGATAGAAAACTGTGGGATTGCCTTCAATACCCGAACTGCAGACGTCCAGGCCGAAGAAGATATGATTCAGATATTAGTTAAGTTATAATAATTATATTTTATAGAAAAAAGGTTAAGTTTCTACATGAAATTATGGTTAGGCTACGAAATGGACTTGTTAAATGTTTATTTCATTTATCAAAAATCAATTACTTTAATATGAAAAAATGTAATCAAGAGAACGTTCTTATAAGCTTCCGGGAAAACTCTCCTCTGGCTGGACTTTCTCTTGCTTTAAAGTACATTCACACAGTCACACAAAAAATATACTCTCTTTAAAAAATACGACATGCAACATGACAAAATTCAAAGACAACGACGCATAAAAAGAATTCTTGCTCTAAAAATGATGTGCATTCAAAAAGAATTTGTTGCTGCACGATAAATTCCTTAAAGCGTCTTTTGTGCAAACGAAAAATACATATAATTTTTTCCGCAAAGCAGAGGGAAACCGAAAATGAAAATCGGATGGGGAAAACAACATAAAAATGGCTTCAAAAAATGTAATTGCCATTTCAGGGTGTTGGAAATGGGGGTACGGGTTCCGGTTCGGTTTCAGCATATGATAATGAAAAACAAATTAGGCAAAAATCAGGGGAACAATATACATATATAAAATATAATTTATATATGTATTATTTGCGCTTGGACAACACTTGCAGCTGACAGAAAGATGGCAGCAGCAGCAGCAGCAGCACAAAAAAAGAGCCCTAAGAGCCGGGTCTTAAGAATAAATGAAAACTGTCAGACTGCGCAAAAATGTTGCCAAGGGCAAACAAAATGGCTCAAAAAATGAGGAGAAAAATTCATGGCGGAGTGGGTGGGAATGGGTGGAATGGTGGGTGGGGGTAATTTTTTATGGATTGCATGAAATTTTCTTGGAGGTTTATTTTCGTTTTGTTTTGTTTTTTCTTCGTTGTTGTTGTGTGATTTGGATGTAAGGTGTGAGTAGATTTCATTAAATTTCTTTGATTGTGTGTTGGTAAAACCATAAGAAAGTGTATGGAAAATATTATTTATACTTATTTCTGTACACTGAGCACAATTGTTGCTTCATTTAGTTTTGCTTCTAGAATGTTTCAACTATTTTCTATAATTTAAATTAGAAAAAAAAAAACAAAATGTGAAGCTGCTCTAGCTATGGATATGCATATTTTTTTGTGCCCTCAACCTTGCCTCGGGCCGCACACACAATAGGGAACTCGAGGCGCCTCAAGAGCAAATACAATTACGATGATACACGCCCCACACTTGGGGGCGTCTCAACACTTAAACCCTCTCCTAATGGCATCTTGGGCCCCTCTCTAATGTATATATACATATTGTTAACAAATTGTTGTTGTTTTTGTGCTGGGACATGACCAGATAATTGCAAAGAGAGAGAGAAACGTAAACCAAAGGGAAAGGTGGACGAAAAATGTTTTTTATATCAACAACAAAAATTACAATAAAACCAAGAGAATGCTTAAGGCCAAGAACTGAAGAAAAATAACACAAAAAGCAGAAATCCAAGCACGTTTAATAGATTGTAATTTCCTTTATATTGCGCTGGGGAACAGAAAAGAAGTGTACTTAAGGGCACTAAACTAAACTCTAATATAGATTCAGGTTCAGGCTAAATCTCAGACTCTGTGCAGGTGCGTATGTGCATCATTTTTAATTTTATTTTATTTTTACTTTTTTTTTTGTGGTTTGTATATTTTTAGCCTTTGGTTTTAAGTGCATTTGCTTTGAGTGCGACAGAAGGGAAAATGCATGGTGAAAAAAAGGGAAGAGGATAATATAAAAACTGACTTGGACTGACGCATAATTAAAATGCCAGTGCCATGTGGCTGGTTTGCCACGAAGATAAAACGCTCCCCGCAAAGAGAGATCCCAGAGAGAGTGAATTTATCCCTGGAGTGGGGCGGAGGTGGACCGCACAAAGATCCCAGAGTTGCGATGGTATTCTTCACCACCCAGAAGTCATTTAAGTGCTCTTCTTCAAGTTTTTTCTCTCTTTTTTTAATTGCAATTATATAAAACAAAAACTTTGTTTAAAATAAACTTTTTCACTCTCCCATCCCCAACCCCTTTGGGCATGCCCTCTCTCCTTGGGAATAGTTGGGATTTATATTATTTTTTAGCCACTGGCTGACACTAAGTGGCAGGTAATTGAAACTGACCCACCTCATCATGCGGCAAAGGTCGGGCCCTTGGTTTATACACACTTTCCAGTTTGTGCAGCAGTTTATGGACATGTGCGTCCAGAAAAAAAAATACCCAAAAGGAGAAGGGAAAGTTTGAAAAGTTTAGCCGAGCATGAAATACCCTTGAAGAGTAATGAAAATTAACATTTTGACTGAGATTTTCATTAAAATTAAACAGCTTTGGGTAATAAAATTATGGAAATTGCTTTTAAAATCTTTGGAATTTGCTATTCGATCGCCTTACTGCTGAAAGAATGTCTTGATATTTCAGTGTACTGCATCAATCATTCCTATTTGTGGCTACAAATATAATTTATTTAGATAATAGAGGAGAATAATTGATTTACTTCAATAAGAATATTTAACAATTTTCTGTATCTTTTGAACCATAATTATTATCTATTAATCGCTTCTAATTTCCAAGTATGGAAGTAAATCATGTTTATTGACATGGAAAGGCATACCTCTCAATTCAGTAACAGACAGTGGCTTCTAGTAAAGAACAAATTTCAGCTCTATGAAAATAAGATTTCATGGTATTTTTCCCCTCTGCGTGTAACCCATATTATGCATACTAAGCAAAATAAATGTTAAACAAAATATGTTGTGCAGTTCTCATAAATGTGTGGTTTGTGCATTTTCAGCTTATAGTTGTGTTTATATCACTGGTGCAGTTTTGGAGTGCATTATAAATGATGGATGGATGCTATGGGAGGGATGATGATATGGGAAAGGGAGCACTAAAAGGTGTAAATAACGGGTTTGAGGAGAGTGCCCATGGAAATTGTAGATTTCAATGAACCCCTCTTCACAGGATTCAATATCTAAGGAGCAGCTAGGAACAAACATTCAGAACACACAAAGTAACTCAATGGCAAGACATATATGACACCAATAACCGATAAAGTATGAACACAAAAAGATAATACACCTATGAAAATATTAAACAAAAAAGTTTACATATTTCTTATTAAATAACTAAGCAAAATGTATTTTTTTTTGTTTTAATTGATTTTTGTTGATTTTTTTGAGAGATGTGTTAAACTTTGTCAATTGTAAATTGAACAGACCTGGCTTTGATCGAGACGACTTTGCCGCCAACGGGCATATTTTCCTTGACATATATGGGCCCATAGACAGTATGATCCCAGACGGGCGGATTGTTGGCCCGATCGACCACATCGATTTGTACTTCGACAGTACGCGATAATGGCGGATAGCCCTTGTCTTGGGCCATGGCCTCTAACTTGTATGTCTCGCGCTGTATTTTATATACATTTCACGGATATATGCATATCAAAAATCGGTTTTGGTATCAAGTATTTGTTTTTCAAAATCAAGCAAGGCGTTGCAAAAATGACGAGACACGTCGATATTTGTTGGTTAATACGGTATTTTTTGTTTGTTTTCAGGAAAAAGGCAAAAAACAAAAGTACATAATATAGTTGCAACATTTTTTCAAAGTTCTAGAAAAGTTGAATTAAATAGATTGGATTTTCATGGATAAAAAACAAAAAATGAAAATTGTAAGCCAACACCTCTTTAAATAGGAGTAAAAACGTATTGAAAAAAAAAAATATATATATTAAAACTTTAAAGGAAACTTTCTTATAAGGCCTTTTTGCTCGAATATATTAAAAATTTTCTTTTCTTTTGAATGCAGTGCAAATTATTTTATATTGTCTCGACCCTAGCCTTCAAAATGTAAAACGGTTTAAGGTAGCTATAAAATGAATATAGGAAATAGTCTCAACTAAATGGTTTTAAATTTAAGAAACGAATATTGGGTTTTGTGCATTTTAGTTCAATTTTTGTAGCATACTTTTTACAGTTTGCTCCGTTTATAATTCTTTTAGTTTTTGACTATTGCTTTTTAACATTTTTGAACACTTTGTATATGAGTACGAGTATTTACCTTGTAATTCCTAGAGCTTAAAACTAAACTGCAACCTTGTTTGGAGTATTTGTACGATATTTAGTTAATTTATCGTATCCATTAATTGAAAACCAACACCAAAAATTTCATTACGATCCTCACAATGTTTCAGGCATATTAATTGTTCATGTCTTTGGGGGGAATTTGAGTCACAGAATGGGGGATAAATCAGAGACAGAGAAGCAGGAGCAGATCCAAAAAGAGGGTAAATGTGTAGGGAGTTCCATCGGGAACCGCATCAAAATGCAAAAAGGATTGCTCGTTACAAAATAAAATCCAGCAACAAGTTTTCCAGATTTTGAATTTTTATTCCATACCAAATTACTTTTTTTTTAGTTCGAACTTTGTTGATGGACCACAAAAAATGGTATGAAACTTGGGGGAGCTTTTACGAACACCAAAAAGTACTTGTGTATCGTAAAGCTTTCACGTTGCAGAGGGAATAACAGCAACATCGACCGGATGTTAAAAATACACCGTAAGGAGAGCTTAAATGCTATGTTAGCCAAATGTTTTAATGCTGTTAGCTAGACTATGTTAGGAGACTTTTACAGACAGCTGTTAGACTCTCATGTTAGTGTTAATTGTGTGTAGATTTTGCGATGAAGGAAGAACGAGAGAGTATGTGTTTTTGGCTATACAAACCTTGCCTTAACCGATGTTACAACCGTACCCACAGTGACATTCTCGCGTATGTGAATCGGCCCATAAACGCTCTTATCCCAAATGGGGGGCTTATTATTGCGATCGACGACATCTAACTCAACATCAACATCGGCATAGGAAGGAGCTTGGCCCTTGTCTTGGGCGCGGACGCGCAAGCGATATCGATCGCGCTGTTGATTGATCGATTGAGTGAGAGTTTTGATTGAAGCGTAGTGTTAGAGCCAGAATTATTAGCATTAACAGCAGAGCGGGACGTGACGTTAACATGGCCATGTTAATGGTAGTCAATGCCCGAACCCAAATGTTAGCAAAATGTTAGGTTTGGTTGGTGCCTTGGGAATATGTACGTTTAGTCACGTGACGATTACGTTACGTTTTTGATGGCATCGTTGTTGACGTTAAACAGTTTATTCAAATGCATTTTTAATAATATATGAAACACAAACCAAATGAAATAAGGATCAAATATTCATAAAAATAATGATTTTCTGGAGAGGGTAATAATTATAGTCAAAAGTTGTGAGGTTAGGAGTGGTTTTAGTAGGGGAATAGCAATGTTATAGGGATTCTGCATGGGGTTCCTTTCACATAAATTGATTTGCTTGTGACGAGACTATTTCTTGCTTTATTTTTGTAGGGATGTGTCCTACAATGAAGTGATATTTTCAGTTTTCATAACTATTTAGATTATGAAGTACAGTCTGTTCCTAGAGTTAGTTTCGTTTTTTGAGGTTAGCATACAGATTTCTGTGTGATGTTTGTTGTGGGGGTTAGCACAAGTAAAGCAGAATGTTCGCATTTACTTACTGGATAACAACCCTAAATCGTTGATTATACATTTCGATTGTATGTACCATAATTTTTGAATATGTAAATATATAAAATGGGAAATTAAAAACGAAAATATTAAAATGCCTCACAATCATCGTCTATCATCCTCTCGAAACAACACAAATCATAGAGTAAAAGGTGCAGTTAAAACAGAAATTATTTAAATAACATATTCTAGTTTCTCCGCGTAGCTTTAAATGTCAAAAAATCGATTATAATGGCCACATTTACCATGGGCATGCAAACAGAAATGTTCTTCAAAAATATATGTATATGTATTTTAAACATTTGTTTGATCAAAAATATAAAGAATATATTAAAAATCTTTGTAAGGCTTGCAGCAGGAGACGTTCAAAAAGTTTCATAGTCTCGACAAAAAGTTTTCGCTTGGATTTTTGGTTTCTTTGGGGGTTTTGTGGGGAGTATATAATTTTTTTCTTTTGGGTAAAAATCAAAAAGTGGCAATACAAAATCAGGCTACTTGGAAAAAGGAAAATTATATATTTTCGTTTTAGAGTTTTCTCTTTTGTTTAGGAGCCATCAAAAAATGGTTACAACGATGCTCAAAAATATTCGTGATCGTTTCGGGGGGATGGATATTAGTACATGGATATTGCCTTAGGTGGTTTCCATTATTTACATCATTTTCTTAATCCTAAAAACCTAGCACCAAAAAAGTATTCAAGCAGCTGTACAGTCTGTTATAAGCATTTCATTCCCAACCAACCTCTGATCTTGTGTGTTAGTTTGATTTGTTTCAAAAAATGTTAAAAATCAATTCGCTTTCTTGGCATTCTGTTCTTGGGTTTAGATTGCTTTCTTTCGGGCCAATTTTACGCACTATAAACTAAACAAAACAATCGTTTGGAAACAACTAAAAATATACGACATGTACATAATATACGAGATAGATAGCTCTAAACGTAGATATCGATGTGGCAAAAAAACTTGCACTGCTTGCACATCAAATATACTTCTGGCGGCGGTCTTGTAAATCATCGAACGAAACAAAAACTGAAGAAAGGTGCAGTTTGAAAACCGAAGAACTCAATCATAAGATACTCGTAGTAATACAGAAAGATATATTGGTAATTAGATAAGCCGCTCAGACTCTCTAGATCTTTGCTTAGATGCTAAGCATCTGTCATTGAGTTGTTAGTAAGAAACAGAAGAACGATTGGGTTCGCTTCATGGTAAATCATAAATCCATAATGGAAATCATAGAACTTGGTTAGTTTTTGGGGGTTGGTAAAATCATAAAGGGGACGGGGGTACAGTACATGAGCCAAAGTTGAGCCACTGAATGGGAAAGCAAACACTTACGTCAAGTGGCTTCTTGAGCACAATCCAACCGGACTCGGCCTGGATGTCAAAGTATTCCAAATCATTTGGGTTGAAGGGCGCACTCAGGCTATAGACAATGGCACCATTGTTATCGGCATCCTCATCGGAGGCAGAGACACGCAAAATATTTGTTCCAATGCTCGCATCCTGCTTGACATTCTCCACATATTTCTGTAGCATAAATATTCATTAGAATTGTGAACTCCCATTGCTGACAGCGATTTGCTTACCTGTCGATCGAATAGCGGAGGATTGTCGTTCACATCTGTTATTTCCACAGTGAAAGAGCAGACGCCTTCCAAGCTCGGATCTCCCTGATCTGTAGCCTTCACCGTGACCGATACGAACTTTCCATCGTCACCCTCTCGATCAAATACCTTGTTAGTGGACACCTCGCCGGTCTCCTCATCCACCGTAAACTTGGTTCCCTTCTGATTCGGTTGCTGCACTATCGAGTATTTCACCTGTAGACGGAAAGAACATGCAAATTGTTTAATGATTGACACAAATTGCGATTAGGGCTGCTTATTTTAGAGGCGTTTGACCTCAACACACGACATGCCATAGTGCACTCTCGAGTGCATTGAACTTGGCCAAAACACGAAACGAAAATTATGGCTCAAATCTCGCCATAAAATCTATCCCTTGCACACCACACACCCACGAGGATAATTCGTTTAGGGCTGGCCTCAAAACACAAATAACCCATAATTAAAGTGACTCTAGATGAAGCGGGGAAAAGTAATTAAGGAAAAGGATAATCGAACAGAGTACACGAAACGCTTGATTGACATATGATATTTCCTGGGGCAACAATTTGATGCAATAAAAGTGTTTTAATATAGAAAAATCAATCAGTAAATGGAACGGCGATATGCAGCAACGATATAAAGGTTTATTTTTACACAATTAATGGATGGACTTTTGAAACTACGGCAATCGTACAAGCCCTTTGATGTATTTAATCCCATTCTCACCTGTCCATTCACGCCCTTATCCTCATCGGTGGCCACAACTTTGATAACAGGACTGCCATTCGGGGCACCCTCCTCCACCTTGGGATAGTAGGTGCTGCAATCCTTGAACACTGGCTTATTGTCGTTGACATCCGTGATGAAGACAACGACAACGGCCGTGGATGTGTGTATCGTTTGATCGCCATTCACGCAGCAGGAACCATCGTCCATGGCAGTGACGTTCAGCTCGTACTTGTCACGATCGAGGGTGATGGCTTTGTTGTGCAATCGAATCACACCAGTGATGTCCTCGATGACAAACTGACCCGAGGAAGTGCCACCACCAACGAAGCCAAAACGCACATTATCGCCATCTTTGTCGGAAGCGACTACAGTGGTGACCAGGGTATTGGGACCGGCATTCTCATCCACATTTGGGGTGTACACCTGCTGCGAGAACTTTGGCTCCTCATCGTTCTTGTTCTTGGTGTAGACGCGAACGGTGGCAACGCCACTCTTTGGCGGTTCGCCTTTGTCCTTGGCCGTCACAATGAACTCGTAGTAGGCGTTATTGTTGTCCGCATCCAGCTGCTTGTTGTTCACAATGATGCCATTAGAGTCCACAGCGAAGTGGTCATCGGATACGAGATATTCGATTTCAGCATTCGATCCAGAGTCGGAATCCATGGCCTTGACACGGAGTATGCTTGTGCCCAACGGAATGTCCTCATCCACATTGTGGGCCTGGTAGTCGGGCAGCTCAAATTTGGGTGCATTGTCGTTGACATCAGTGACGCGGATGGTGAGCTGTAAAAAGAAATTTCATAGATTATTATAAAGATTTTTCTTGCAAGGATAAATACTCACATCAACTGAGGTGGAAAACCCTCCTGAGTCCTCTGTGGCTGTCACAATCAATGAGTACACGTGCGGCTGTCGGAGATCCTCAAAGTCCAGCTCCTTGGCCAGCTTGACAATTCCCGATGTGGGTCCAATGTTGAAGGTGCCAGCACCCTGACCCTGCGCCTTCAATGTATACCGTATCTCGCGGTCTGCAAAGGACTTGGCCTTAATCGAAATGATGCTGCAAAAAATAAAGAGAGAGAGAGTCAGAGAAAATGGTAAGGTTAGGAGCGCTGAGGGAAATGCAAAATTTGCTTGCATATTTTAAGAGTCGTCTCTCTGATACTCGACTGCCTTTTGACAGTTGTTTTCCCCAGGGGAATTTCAATGAGAGCCAAGGATAAACACACACACATGTCCAGATTCAGAGACTAGTTTGCTATGCATAACTTTTATTGGCATCCAACGAATTTGCATACACACTCCGCTCTGTGTTTTCTCATTGGTTTCCCTTTTTTTTTTTGTGCACACAACTTACTCGGAGTCCTTTTTCTGATTCTCTGGAATCTCGGCCTCATAGCTGGGCATGTAGAACTGTGGCGCCCGCTTGCCTCCAACAATCGACAGGCGCTCCTCAGGCGTGCTCTGGAACCGACGATCGTCCACCTTTCCATTCTGATCCTCCGCCTTCACATACAGCACATACTCCATGTCCAGCTGGAAGAGATCTGTGCCACGGGTGCGCACCACTCCGGAACGTTCATCCACCTCGAAGCGTCCGCCTGTACGATCGCGCACAATAAAATAATGGATGTTATGATCCGTATCCGGATCGCGTGCCTGCAGCGTGAACACGGGAGTATTTGGCGGCGCATTCAGCTGCACCACCGCCTGCATGGGCAGTGGACGATTGATGAAGTACGGCGGCTCGTCGTTCACATCCTTCACCAGAATTATCACACGTTGGTTGTCCGTATACTTGATTCCCGCTGCAAGAAAGTAGATGGAAAGCCATATAAGAAATTTTGTTTTCCTTTCACAGTTTTTGTTTGTGTTTTGGTTGCAAGAGTGTGCAAGCTTTTTCGGTTGCCCTTTGTTATTACAACTAATGGATGATGGTTGGATGTATGTAGATTGGGGGTAGCAGCCCCACTCTTTGGTAATTTAAGTCTCTCGGATTTCACTTGAGCCATTCAAATGCAATCAGCTGGAAAAGCAGTTGCAACACAAATGTAAAAAATAGTTGTTCCAACCAGAGTTTTCGCTTCTGACAATAGATTTTGTTTATTTTTGGGGAAATGTATTGTACAAATTGTTAAAATTTTTGACCATTCTTCTATCAGTTTCTATAATACATAAAATCTACACTTGAATGTTATTACATTACGGGTATATTCACTTTTTGTTGAACCTTTCGTTAACTTTCCCTGGCGTTGCCGCAACAATTATTTAACATTTTTTAGAGCTCCCGAGAATGGCATGGAAAATGTTGCCAACTTATAATTTCCACTAAACATGCACAGCAGCAAAAAAAAAAATAGCGGTTAAACTTGAAAAAAATCAATAATACAACCGCCAACCAACTGTTTTGGGGGAAAGCAAGAGAAAGGTAAAGCAATAATGCAAGGGTCGGATCGGGTCGGGTCTCGTATTTTTTTCGCCTGTTTTTTTTCTGCTACCTTTGCAAAAATGTCTGCACCGGAAAATTCCAATCATGTTGTAGTCCTACTGGTTAGGGCAAATAACCAAGGGGAGCCCCACCGCATCCCACACAGTCTGTCGCTTATTAGAAGAGTGGGACTGGCTGGCTGTACGTGTTTGGGGGTTAGGGAAAGTGGGAGTTGAATGAGGGGCTAAAGCTGAAGTAGCAGGCAAATAAGACAGACGATTTACCTGCCCGCCTTTCCTCCCTTAACAGACGACGACAACACACAAAGAAATTCGAGCGCGATATAAAAAAAAGGGCCAGAGAGTAGAAAAGAGAGAAATGAAGGCACGCGGCAAAGGGAGTTGAGGGGGACCTGCTGCATGTGTAATTTCTCAAGTGCAACCAAAGTGAATTGTAAACAGGGTGGCGCACCCCCAACAAATGGGTAAGCAAATATGGCAAAAGAAACAAAAACCCACCCAACGACAAAGAAAGGGCCTTTGCACAAAAGTCTACAAACATTTTGCTCAACAGATTGCACAGAAAAAGAATAAAAACTCGTTGCCAAAAGCGAATTCCATGTCATGATATAGGGGCATGGTAGGGCATTCGCGGTCCTGGTTGGCCATAACTTGGCAGAGTTACTCGCTGATTCTTGACAACTTTTGTTGTATCCAGCAGCTTGGCATTGTAGCGATTTTCTATGGCTTATTGTGTGCTAGTGCCAAAGCAGGTACAAAAAAAATAAAACGAGATTATAACTTGAAATTTAAATAATATGAAAAGAGTTTTATTGTTATGGGTGTGCGGTGTGTGTGTGCTGTGTATGCTGTGTGTGTGTTAGGGGCACTAATGTGCATAGAGAGAAAAGCAGGAATACCAGCAGCAGCAGCAGCCAACATGGCGGATATCCGTGGCGACAATGCACACGAAAAGCCATTGGGGGGGATAATGAGAATGTGGTTCTGGAATATGGCAGGAAATGGCTTTTGTAGTCAGAGCCAGAAGTAAATGTATGTGAGAGAGAATAAGAATAAAAGGCACAGAGCGATGCCAACGATTTTCATTATGTGGTGTTCTACAACAAGCATGAATAAATCTGGGATTTCTGCTTAAGTTTCCTCAGACGAAGCGAAAGAGAGATTTAAAACGAGAAATTTTAAACGTGAAAAAAAGTTAAAGATTTTATTAAACATTGAAAGAACTATCTGTTTAGATTTAATGTATTTTTTGCATAGAAATTAAAGGTTCAATGCAACCAATTGATCTCAGAATCCAACCTCTAAACTCTTCCCAAAGTCTGCAGAAAGTGTCTGGGTAATCAGATGTTCATTAGAGATTGCATTCCAGAATTATTTCTTCTCTATTTGTTTCAATAACGAACTATTCCATGTAGCCCCTTGACTTCACTTCCCCTCACATTAATTTCGGTTTAATGAAACTTCACACGCGGATTTCGCCCCCGCATTAGACGACACTTTCTGTGTACCATCAACCCCCAAGTTCTTTCAGCACTTCCTCTGTAGATCTCTTCCTCTATATGTACATATATGTGTTGCCTATTTCTTATCAGAATATGCACATTAAGTGAATGTTAGACGCGAAGGAGAGAGCAAGACCCTTAAGGAGTCAAAACCATGCAGCTACTATAATACTCGTAATCACTGCCAAGGGATGCTGGTGCCAGTGGCGTAGCCCCACACCCTCAGAGACCTCAGCCATTTTCATCATAAGCCAGACAAGAGGATGCCCTGCTGGAGGTTGGATCCACCCAGAGGTTGGCGCTAAACGCAACACCCAAAAGGGAACCCGGTAAGACGACGCTTTGTCCTGGCTTTGCATTGCACTTCAGCGACGCTGTGCGATAACAATACGAACTGGGGGAAAAGTGAAGAAAAAACGGAGATAGAGAGAGAGAGAGAGAGAGAAATGCGAAACGCAAGAGTAACACGAGGTTAAAGTTGCAGCAAAAGTGCTGCGGCTGCATCTATGTACCAGTCGTAGTCTCTTTTGTCGCTTTCGACAAAAGCCCAAAGCAAAAGTGCGAGACTGTCGTCGTGGATAGAACAAACAAAGCTGCTTATTGTTTCAATGGATTAAGTAGAAGGCAGCCCAGCAGTCAAAAAGGAGCGATGCTGCATTGGCAAAAGTGCGAGTAAGGGAGAGTCACATACAAAGTACAAGACAGAGAGAGAGAGAGAGAGAGAAGGCAGAGCTCATCACAGCTCAGACGTTTTAAGGGATGGCACTGGTGGGCTCAGCTTCAAATGGAGAGGAAATTTGGGGTGGGGCGACCTTCTCCTTCCTTCCAGGCAATCGTCTGTGGTGCCATCTTCAAGTGGGTGACAGCTTGAAGTTTTTTTCTTCTTCAAGTTCTTTCCACCCACATACAGAACTTTTCCGGCTCCCCCTCTCCCGCAGCAGCAGTCTTTGACGGAAGCAAAGCGAATCTCGGTGGAAAAGTGATGCGCGCATAAAATTGAATTTGTTAAGAAAATTGACAAGTGAAACTTGTCCTACGTGCAACATTAATGTCATTTCCCTGACTACATACACAATTTCTTTTTACGTTTGACAACAAATTTACTTTGAAACGACCTTTTGTCATATGAAAGTCATTTGTTGGGGCAAGAGACATTTCCATACACAGTAGGAAATAGTGTAAAAGTTATGACGGAGAATGTAATAGAGTCTTCGTTTGAGTGCCACTTAAAGAGAGAGAGCAGAGCCATGTGCTGGAGGGATATGCAATAAATTAATGATTTCCGGGAATAAAATAAAATAAACTGAGAATTCTAACAGACATTTACATATCCTTTAACTGGGATTAAACCCAAGAGAAATGTCAAATCAAAGAATACATAAATGCAGTTCAGTAAAGACTCGGTTCCCCATCAGAAAGAATTGTCAGAAAGGGAAGCTAAGCCAAAGTCCCTTGGTATTGCTTTTACCCCCAATAAAGCACTCAAGAAATCAAGCTTTTGTTTCCGCAACAAATTATGAGAGCCTCATACAAAAATTTGGTTATCAGCCATTCGAAAAATGTTTTTCTCTCTTTACACCACAATTTAACGGCAACTTAACCTTTATGCTTTGCCCCTCTGAACAAGCGGAACAATTGACCCCACCCCACCCCAAAACCCAACTCCCACCCCTGCCACCCTCTTTGGTGTTCGGCAATATCAAGAGGGTCAAAGTGCGGTTCTCTTCGGTTTGGTTTGGTTCGTGGCTCTTGGCTTGATTAAAATGCAGTCAAGTCGAAACTTTATTCTTGGTATCCAGGTACGCGTTCGCTCCAAATGAATTTCTTCATTTTCCTCTGCGGTTACAATGTGGGGGTGGTGCAGATAGAGATGGAGCAGTGTATCACAGGGGTTATGCCTTGGATAAATACGTGCAAGAAATACGAGCACAATGTTGAAGAAGTTTCCCAAAGTGCGCCTCGATGCTGCCACCCTTCGAAATATTTTTATGGCTCCTGTAATATTTTTCCTTATGCGGGCGCGAGCTCCTTTTTTACGACGCCATGGATTTAATGAAGCTGTTAACAATGGATTCTGGCCATAGCAAGAAAGTACGAAAAGCCATGGCCAAATATTGAACATACTCGAAAGGTACGAGTATTGATTGAACACACCAGAAGTAGCAGCAGGGGCAGCGAAAAGTCGACACGAAGGAGCTGCCAAAAGACCTCCAGCAGCAGCAGCATTGAGGCTAATTCGGATTGAAGTTTGTGCACGATGGCTTGATTGCCCTGAATGGAAGCAGAGTGGAAAATAGCGAAGAAAATGAAACAGAAAACAGAAACAAACATAATCGAATTAGGGGGGGAAGTGGAGGAAGCACTTGGGAGCTTTGAAGCAAACTTTAAAATGAGAAAATGAGTCCAAGTAAAACTTTAGAAAATAACTAGTTGAGCAGTGAGAAAAATATACGATACGTGCAATTAGTTGTGCAGAATTTATGCCATAGAATATGGGTTACTATGAGAGCCAAAGGAATAGTTTTTTCTTTGTCTAACTCAAGAATAAAGTCTTTGGACTGGGACTGACAATACTCTATAAGAAAACGAGTTTCCTCTTTTGGTTTCCACTGCCACTGTTCATTAATGAACACATTTTCAAGGCACTAAAAATTTGTCATTGCAAATCAGGTAGTTAGAACCAAGCAGATCTGGCATCAGGTATTCCGGAGAGGTGTCGTTTGCGGCAAGAAGGAGGCAGGCACATTATCTAAGCTTGGTGTTCCATGTGTATGTGTATGTGTGTGTTTTCGTTTGCGTTTCTGTGGAGTGTAGTTGCTAGGTAGGAGGAGATGCAGTCACAGCGTGGAGTCCTCAATTTGAGATGTCGTTTATTGAGTCACTTAACAGCCACGCAAATGAGTTAACACTTGGTCTGGTGGGGCATGGGCAGGGCTGTAGCTGGAGCTGGAGCTGGAGCTGGTGATGCAGCTGAAGCAACAACGAGTTTGCTGCTCACTAGGCAGCCACACACTTTGGGGCAACAGCGGGGAGCGACACAGGGTAAGGCAGAGGCAGTGCCTGCTTTCGAATGCAAAGTTATGCGAGACAGGAGACCCAGTGCGAAAATAGGGAGGAAAACACTAAGAGGAACGACTATGGGATACCCTCTGCACATCGATTTTAGATCTCAATGTCTACTGCTCTCATATCCCTAAAGTACAGGGTAATGGAAAGCGAGTGCTTGCACAGTTAAGCGAGAGAAACGGCCTCCTTGTGGCTCCTCTGTGCGCCTCGCTTATCTGCCACGCCTCGTTGCATGGCAGGGCAAATGCAACAAATTGGCAGTTGCAGATAAAGATAATGTTATGACTTCTGTTGCTGCCACCGCTGGTGCCAGGGGATGCCAGTGGATGCCAGTGGATGCTGCCACTGGCAGTTACCATAAAAATGTATACTTTAGCAGGTGTCACATTTCTCTCGCTGCTTCTGATAAATAAATTTCACAATTTAAAACGCTTTTTTCAGCCGTGCCACAGAATCTTAGTTGATGGTTGACACATAAAGCAGGGGACATCATTTGCAAAAGCTTAGTCAAAGATACATTGCCCCGCTGTAAGTCCCTCCCCCCAGCCGACCCGTCAATTTAATTGCCAATTTCAACGAAGAAGAAAGATGAGGAAAAAATATTACCAACATTAATAAATTAATTTGCGCCAGGCCAGGCGCTGGGCGTGCAAGACACAGAAGAGCTCTGCGACTCAATTAAAATTTACGCAATCAACTCGGAATTGAGTGGCGTTATTAGTCTGACATGGGGCTATATGAAAATACGGAAAATATGAGACCCATACTCGTAAGATGCATTCCCCAAGAGCCATAAACATGATGTGAGTAATGAACTTCAAGGAGGAAAGTGTGGGAGAAATGTTTAAGGTTTTATATTAAATGATTTAAGCGGAGGAGCGCTGTCTTAGCAATGAGGGTTCAGTTATATCTATGAGACGTGAAAGAGAATGATTCCAAAAACAAGAAATCTTCAATTGTCTCTTCTCTGTTGGCAAATACTTGAAAAGTGTTAAAGATGTTATCAGATATAATCAGATCAAGCTAAGCCTTGGTATTTCTTAAGCTCGTAATTCCCATTTAAATTATATTTTCGACTCCTTCAACTATCAAAATTCATAAGAATCTTAGTGGCCGATTCACTGCACTAATTCCTTGAGCTACTTTTTCTAAAGCAAATCACTTCCTTTTTTTGCAAATTGAAAAGATTTTCCAACCAAACTACCACCTTAATGCTAATCAAACTTCATAACAACTCCTTTATCCTCTCTCTTCATCCATTTATATCGCTTCCTTGGGTCTGCTGCCGCCTTGGACACACTTTTGCATGCACAGACAGAGACGTAAAGCTAAAGGAAAATGAAGTGAAATTGCGCACATGGCGGACATTAAGCGAAAATTAATGAAATTTTCTTTTAGCGCCTCCAGTGCAGAGGCAGTGCTGCAGCAGAGCTTTATCACCATTCCCCGAGATTCAGGCGGTCGGGCACCGCTTCATCCATCCAATCCGTTGTTATCCAGGGGCTGCCGTGAGCTTGATTGAGTTTGATGGCGATTGTGCGCCAACTGCGATGACTTGATTGCAATTTCTGCCTCAGCAGCACCCGCAGCCGGATCCGGACGGGGTGTTCCTCGAGATGCCCAGGAGCGACTGGGTGCCTGGGCTTGGGCCGTGTCCTGTGCATACCAATCAGGTGGAAGTGCCACCCCCCCATTTGGACTGAGGGTAACCCTCGCAGGAGCAGATAATACCCCATCCGCCACATCCTCCCCGTCAGGTGTGGTGGCAGTCTGTCATTTAAGGCCCCTGGCAATGGCACGAGACATTAGCTTTTTTTTCCTCTCTTTTCGTTAAGCACAGGAGTTTGGTTTTTGATTGATGAGAAAACCAAAGAGAAGTTTCTTGTTTCCATGCTTTAAGTTTTGCATGTTCATAAATTTGACTTTAGTTTTCCGCCCATGGAAAACCAGAGAGAAATATAGAGAGCGGGAGGGAGCGTCGAGTGTGACATAGAAATGCACTGAACTGTGGCCATGTGAGATAAATTACATATTTGAAATACTCGCAGTTGTCAATGTGGTGTGGCAGTGCCTTTGGTCTTTGGTAGAGAAATATTTTGCAAGAAATCGACTTCATTGATTTGATTGCATGCCACCAGCAGGGCCCTGCCCTGGGGCATCAACTACTCTCCCTGGTGGCTGCCACATAAATCAAACCCTCCGCGCCACTTCATTAAGGTCTCGTGGCACGCTCCCCCACTGAGCAAAACTTTTTTACTTCTCGCAAAATTATAGTTTGCCCCTTAACCATTACCGCATTTAATATGCATTTTTATGAGCGTTACTTTCCAATAATAATCAGCAGCAGTGGCAGCAGCAGCGACAGCCATAAGAAATAATGTAGAGCACACCCATGCAGACCCACACAAACAGATATACTCGCATTTATGTGCGCATAAGAGGAAAAGGAAGCTATCATAAGGATATGCATGGCACACACAAAAGTATGCTATGAAAATCGTAATCATAATCGTAATTCTCGAAGCGAGAGGCGAGAAGAGAGAACGTGGCCCCGATACCGATGCTGATTTGTGTCTTGCATGTGTCTGGCATACAAATCCAATCTGCCAGAGCCAAACCCAATCTACAAAAGGGAAATCTCTGCCAGACACACCCACTTCGTTGCCTGAAATCGAGCCACTGCAAATTGCTCAAATTAAATGCAAATATCGAAGAATATTTAAATGTTTCCACGCATTAAGCTATGTAAATTGTTGTCGTTGTCCGGCGGCCAGGAAGGGGACTGGCACAGGGTACCGACACGCACTTTCCATTCAATAAAATCGCAACCACACAATGGCACATCAATTTACATATACACCAGAACAATGGCGTGGGTGGGGCGCAGTGGGTTTGGGGCAAGTGTCCAGCTCAGACGCAACAACATCTGGCATCTGCTGTCATTAAAGGCTCGGCCCAAACTGACCCCCCAAAATGGAGTGAACTTTGTGTGTGTTTGTGTGTGTGTGTGCAACAGGGTATTGAGTGGGCGACCTGAACTGTCTGTCCCAGACAAGAACGTTTGTGAAACGACATTATGTTACCAGCAGATTACAAGATGACTCTACATTGCCCAAATAGGGAATCCCTTCCCTTCTCCCCAACACAGTATCAGAATGTCGAGCAACTGGACTGCAAGTGGCAGTGCACAAGCGCTACAATTTTGCATTTTAATGAGTAAACATAGTTCGGGGCTCAGAGAACGGTTCATGTTTTGGGTTGTGGCTGCACAGGAGGCCGACCACTGGCCCCCCATGGCGCTAGCGGGAGGCTGAGGGAGAATCGTTGGTGTGAATACCGCAACGCTGCATATGCAAAGTGTGATTGGTCCCGGCAAAAAAAAAAGACAAAGCACCGAACAGAAAAATGGAAGGGAGGCAAGGACTCTGCCCGTGCCATTTGGATCAGGCAAAAACAAATTTTTATATGTTTTTGCAGCCATCTTTTTGTTATGTGGGGATAGGGAGCAGAATGTCGGTTGGACTCCTGTGCCGCAGCGAGAAATTTGTATTTGCAATGTGAAAACAAAATGGCCACCGAACACTGCCAATACGCGCCACACTCTCGTCCTGCGGGCACACCTGCTGTTTGATTTGTGTTTTCTCACTCAAAAAACAGTTTTTTCCCCGTTTTCAGTTTCATTCTATGTCCAAAGCTGTTTGTTGGCCGCAACACACAAAAACCGATACTAAAATGCAATGCTAAATATGCTTTTCACTTGTTTTTCCACTGCTCCTATTTAAGTCAGCGCTTTTTTCCGTGTGGAAATTATTTATTCTGCCAGAGCGGGCAAATGTTTATTGATTTAACCCAGATAAAGATAATATTCTGATTTCGGAAAAGGGTAAACTATCACTGAATGATAAACAAACGGCTTAAATCCGGTAAATATGTGCTGGGAATATGAAATATAATTTGATCGGATTTAAGGCTGTAAATAACTCTGATATTTACTTTTGAGCTTTCTGTTCAATCAGAAAACAAGGTTAAAGATGATCTGATGGTGGAATATCCATGAAGAATGTTTTTACCAAGTGCAATGGACTCGATGAGTCAGTTCCACAATCGAACTAACGACTCATCTCGTAATATATATTTATGTGGAATTAAATGTTATGCCGGTGTGGCAATATTAGTACACAGATAATCTCGGCGTATTTAACACATCCGTTTCGACTGTATTTTTATGGCCCCACTTCAGGCAGTCATTGAAACAGATTTCTGTACATGCAAAATGTATTCGTTTTTTTGGATTATAAAATTGTCTACTTCATTTTATGGGCACTTTTAAAATTCAATTCAAATTCGCTGCTTATGTCAGATTCATTTGATTAATCCCATAATTTGATGGAATTCAAAATGTACTCTTCCGATTATGCAGAAAAAAGGAAACATAAAACAGAATGAAAGCATAATCAATTATTAATTGTAATGCCATTTGTTGTGGGGCTATGCAGCCGTATAATGTGTGGCAAAACGTGTTAAATATTTATAGATTTTCGGTCTGGTCTGGCACCTGACGTTGATCCATTTCGCTAATTTTGTTAGAGCCACCAGCATGGGATAATCAAATTCATTGACATGTGCAATTTTTACGGATCAATGGATACGCGTTACCGGAACGAAGAGCAACGCCAGCCAAAAACCAGCCAAACGTTTTTGATCAAATCAAGTGTGAAGATTTTGTGCGTTAACTTTTCATCAGCACTGTGGGTGTGTGTGCGCCCGTGTACCCGCGATTATTATGGCTAACAACTCTATCGCTCTTGGCGCTGTTCTGCTGCTAATTGGACCATGACGTGTGCCCTAACTCATGCAGTGCCACAACGCCCCCACAAACAAACACAAATCACAGAGCGCAACGTGCGAATTGCAGAGTGCGGGGGAGTACATGGATGAAATGAAACTGTGGTAAATAACTGCCGCAAGAAAACGTCAAGGCAGTGTTGCTGCCACAGGCCAATTGTAGTCGTATTCCAAACTCAATCCAATCCAGTGCCACGCCCACAGTGCATAGCAAAGTGTGTGTAACCCTTTTTATTTTTGCAATGCAAATCAAGTTGCCTGCCACGCGCAGAGCCATGCCGCGCCCCCCGGAATGGTGCTCCTCCGTGCACGGACCCGTATCCGTGTTCCTTTCGGACTACGGACTGTGCGGACTGTACTCTGGCTGGCTGCTATTTTGTAATAAACGCAATTTGTATCATGAATTATTACTGCGGCGAAATGGCCGAACGGATGTGCGAAACTCGACTCAACGCAAGGCAAATGGAAAAATTGAAGTTGAAGGGGACCCAGGTCCAAGGTAAGGAACCAACTGATACCCTGGTGCGGTTTCTTTTGGGAGGATTTGTAGTTTCATTCGAACAACAATTGTTCAGTTCATTTGACTTCGGACAGGATACAATGTATTAAAAGAAACGCAGAAAATGTTGGTTACTCCTCTTTGGTTACTCTCCCAAAGAACGTAACGAGAACACAGTCGTCCAGTACAGCAAACGGCGTTAGTTTGTACAAACTTGGGGAAAAATGGTATGTGAAATTGCAATGCAAACAAATTGGAAACAAAATACACACAAAGAGTTGTGAAAAAACAGCAGAAAAAATAAAAGTAAGACACTCTGAGAGAGTGAGAGAGAGAGTAGAAAGATCCGGTGATAATAAATGGCATTGAAATAAATTTTCAGCATTTAATTTGCTACAGTTTTCTCCCGTTGTTTTTGCGCACAGTTGTTGATTAAGCTATTTGTCCATATAGAGTTCATTTTGAGATGAAAATATTATCGAAATACTTGCAAGAAACTATCCAAGGATGGAGTTAACTGAAATGCTTGGGTAAAACTAAGCCAATATAGAGAAACTGAGAGCTAATCTTTAAGAAAAATGATGCTAAAACTGTTGGCTAACTTTGGAACATTCCTTAAAGTTGATCTTATGAATCAGAGTAAATCATAAGCCGCTCCAAGGGCTACGCGCTGGACAACAAAAGAAAACAAAAAGTCAACTTTTTCCCTATAAAAACTTGTACGAGTACGAGGACGATACATATATAAATCTTGCTTTGTCAGGGGGCGGTTAGCTTGGGTTATTGTATTTTTTCGCTGTCTGCCTTTCTGTTTACTTCATACTTATTATTCCATTTGTCGTTTAGTTTTCTAAGGGCTCTTCTTCCTGTTTTGACTGCTCGAATGCGGGGGCGCCATTACTTATCCCTTGGACGCCATTATGAATGTGAATACATATAAACAATATATATTTGCTGTTGTATGAGTGTTATTGCCATTGCAGTCTCGCATTTTCTCCCCCAAAAAACTACAAATACAAAACAAACACAATAAGCCCGGTCTCGGGTTTTGGTTTCCTTTTTGTTGGACGCAGTGCGCCAAAGGCAGCTGCTTCATTCAGCCTCCTGTTTCCATCATTCTTGTCGTCGTCTGCTGCCATGGCAACATCGTCGCCATTTTGTTGCCACATCTCTTTTTGGTGGAAAACAGTATCCCGTGTGCCCGCCCATCTATCCGTGTGATGTCCTTTTCAGTGTGTAGCCTGCCTGCCTGCCTGCCTGCCTAAGGCGGTCTGGCCCCGCTGACTCTTCTGACTCTGACTCTGAAACTGGCTTTGACTGTGGCTGTACATCTGCTTCTGTTTTTTGGTTTTCACTTCGGCTACATGTCTGTCCGTCATAGTTCTTGCTTCAGTTACTTCTTCCTTGTTCTGTATCTGGCCCTGAACATTTATTTCACTGTTCCGCAGGGACAGACCCTGTTCCTGTCACTTGTCTACTCTGATTATTCAGAGGCAATCAGAAACTTTTCTTGCGCTGATAGTTGTTAATTTATTTTCCATCTAATTTTTAAATTATTTACAAACAAAAAACCAGTAATCAATTATACATGCTAAGGTAATGAAATTACGGCAAATTATTTAATTGATTGAGCATTATTTTTTGTTCATTAAAATGACATTGTGAGATGCTTTCGAGCGCAGTTAATTGAGTGAATAAAAGACAATTGGTATTGCGATAAAAACATGGAAAATACAAACAATTGCAAATTATTTTCTATTGCTTTTTGCGATTTTCAAACAGAAGATGATCAAATTTTGTCAGACATAATTTGGTGACATTTTTTACCGGATTTTGCAACACGGATTTCCTTTTAGCAATCACCAAAAGTGAAAAACATATAATCAACTGCAGACAACAAACGAACAAATTGAGCTGAAATTCAATGAAAATTCATTTGAAACTTGTTCATTTGGAGGACCTTTGAGGGTTGTTGTTGTAGCAACGAAAATGAAACATTGCAATGAGAAAAATGTACGAGTAACATGTTGAATGTCAGTGATTGAGAGACCGCGCGGGATCTGGCATATCACAATAAATATATGATGCAGTTTTTCGCTTGTTTGTGTTCAATTTATTTAACAACCTTTAAGGGTTCTTTCTCTCTTTTGCGGAATTTTATATTTTATTCAATTTCATATGCATTCGCCCGTTGTTCTTGTTCGTGTTCAACATTGCTTCTACTATGCACAATTTTACATGATTTTTGTTTCCATATTTGCTATTTGTTGTATTTCTGCTCTGACATGACAAATGCAAATCCAACAAGAAATGCATAAAGCAAATCGATGCCAGAACTATGTCATGCACATGAGTAATTTTTCTTGTTTTGTCTATCCGAAGTTTGCTACTGGCCAAAAGTAATTTTACCGAATAGTTTTCCATTTTGCCTGTCAATAAATGGGGTAACAATGAAAAGGTCAAGCCTCGGATGAACGCTTGTCCCTTGGTACCCTTGGTAACAGTCCGATAAAGCTATCAAGGACATGGGCAAAACTAATCTAAATGCGATTCCAATTAGATGGGAAACAGCCCAATTCCACTCACTGTCAAATTTTGTGTGTTCGGAACGAGCCTTATCTCTTACTGCCCTTGCCTGGCCTTCTTTGGTATAGGGTTAAATGTATTTACAGATTAAAAGTATATTTGCTTCATAGATATTTATCCTGCTCGACTGTCACACTGGAAAATCTTAACCATAACCATCTCTCATCCTCTCCGCTTGACGGCCTCCTCTGCATGGTGGAAAATTTATGTTGCGAAACTTTTTTCTAGGTTTTCTTTTACTGCCTGCCGCTCCCCCCTATTTGTGTCACTTGGAATTTAGGCCACAACACTTTTCAATCTGGTAACATGGCGCAGATGTGGCCCGAAGTTGCTCAAATTTTTAAGCGCTCCAGCGACGAAATGTGGCTTAAGAAATATTTAGAACAAGTATTAAAGAAAGTATTTTTGGAGAGCTATTTTCATTGGGTATATTATGTTTAAGATTGATGATAAAATGATTTCTAAGTCCTCTCTAAACCGAATTAACATTTCACATCAACTTGGAGCAGCCGCAAAAGATTGCCAGCATATATGTACATTTCCTATCATGTCTGGCTTTGACATTCCTTGGATAATTGCTGTAAAATGTTCATAATTTATATTAAAATTAAATTGGAACAAAGCCCATGCATATATGAAGCGATTCCATTGCCTTGCACAGTTGCCTGGCATTCCCTATGCCGTAAACTTAATTTTAATAATTTCCATTACTGGAATAGTTGGTTCTCCACCTTTGACGGAGGCTTTCGCTCCTCTAGCTACTTTGTCTGGGCCCCGACATGCATATAAAACGTGAAATTAATGCTTAATTAAGCAAGTTTCTCCATGTGTGTGACTCTCAGCTCGATTATAGGAGAGGAGCGGTAAGGTACGAGTAAAAGTACAAAGAAGTACGGGAAGTATATGCAACTATTTCCTTGGAATAAACTTATAGTTTGATTTGCATAATTAAGGCACGTTTTACAGTTTTAAGGCTTGGTGTGGATCCTTGCCTGCATCCCCCAAGTGTGCTACAAATTGTGTGCTCTGGCAACTCTTTTTAGGGCTGCCATTTCTATGCTTGCATGTCAGATTTTGCTCCAGAGTTACCCACCTACCCTACCAGACATCTTCCTGTTGCATGTCAGATTTTATTTTACATCTGCCAGCTGCAGTTTATGCTTCCTACCATCCATTCCGTCCCACTGTAAACTTTTCATGTCTCATTCCGAAACATTTTCCCGGTAAAACTTCATTCTTATCGGAATAAAAGTTGCCAATTGCAGTTGCACGAAATACAGCAGGGGGAATGTCACCTGGCATATCTTTAAGTTCCTTCTGCACACACGCAGGCCACTGGGGGACTTGCTTGGTTTCCCTTTTCACCTGAGAATCTGTATTTACCTCCTCTATCTATCCCAAGGGAACAGTTTACTCGTGTTTTGTTTTCTGTTTCGCTCTGTCTCTCTTGCCCATTTTTTGCGTGCAACTTTTCATTTTTCATGCAGTGCATAAAATTGCATGCCTTTTCCCTTTTACTGCAACACACATTTTGCCGCCGCTTGGCCCGATTTTTTGGTGCAGGGTTGTGTGCGGTGTGTGTGTGACGGAATGTCAAAGCCACCCACTAAAATGTATCAACCCTTGCTAGCATGCACTACCCTCCTAAACTAACTTCACCTGCAGCTATTTTATGGCAAAGGGCTTGCATGCATTTTTCGAATGTCAAACAATGTGCTCGGAAATTTATAAAACAAACATAGAACGAGTATGAGTATGAGTATGAGTATGAGTACCTTCAACTCAATCAGGACTACTGCTACCTATGCCCCTTTCACTCTTTCTGTCTGTTACAAATTGTGCGTTTGTTATTTTTGTGTTTCTCGGACTGAAACTCATTTTGGGATGCTGATGTAAAGGTAGGGTCCGGGGGGGAATTCTTCTAATTGTTACGAGCGTTTTCCTGTTGGACTTGGCACGCGTCCGCTCAGGAACCCAGCCCTTAGCAGAGGCAATCTCTCAATTTCTGCATCAGTAATCTCTCTCTCAATTTCTGTCTTCATGCTCTCACTCTCTCTTGCGCATGCTCCAAGAAATTGTTCAAATTTCACTCGTTTCCTTTTCCGTTTCATTCCCCTAGCAAATGTGTTTCATTTTCATGCATTTCTGCAGCCTTCTCTCTGTCTCTCTCTTTCTTTCTTTCTCTCTAGCTGTCATGTGTATTGGCGTAGAATATTAAATGAATGAAAAATATTGTCGTAAATTTCTTCTTCACTTGTGTACCTACCCAACCCCCAGCCCCACTCCGTTGCACATGAAGCAAGTGCAATGCTTTGTTAAGTGTTTTCCATAGTTTGGTTTTTCCTATCCTTTTTCGTTCAGTTTTTCCCCTCAGCTTCGTGTTTACCGTTTAAAGCAGGGACATGCTTATCGGACCCATGTAAGCCGGCTTCGGTTTTCCTTTTTCCCCAGGAGCCGTTCATAAATTAACTCAAGTTGCCAGTGCCCAGGATGATAGGCAGAGAGCGTAGCAATTTGTGCATGAAATGTTCAATGGCTAGGGTTAGGTTTCCCCTCTTGAAATACGAGTACTAAACTGCACTTCAAGTGGAGGTTATCAGGTCCTATAATGAGTATTTTCTGAGATGTCATCAAGTGGTTTGTTTGTTGCTTCAGGCAGAGCAGATAGGAGCGACATTCGTTTTCAAGAAACGGTTTCTCCTTATCTGAATTGTAAAAATGGCGAGCATGAAAGAACAAATCGTTGAACTGAATCTTGAGCAGAAAATCGATTCATTTAGGTGATAGAAATGGATTGAAAATGAATAGTCTGCGTAAGAGACCCTCGAAATCGAGAACGTCATTCAAAAGAAGTCAGAAGGGCCTTCGAATATCTTTCCAATTCTAGTAGCTATATTTGTTAGCCTCCACTTTAAATTATGTTTATAGCTCTGCAATAAGGAAAGTAAATTTTAATTAGTTTGCTGATGACTTTCTTCCTTTATATCCCCTAATTTTTAAAACAGTCTAATAACCTTTACACTTGTCACAGCACTAATGAGCTTTAGCCAACTTACATTTGAATTGGCTCTTACACAAATATTATACGTTCATTTAATATTACTTTGAATCTCCATCCTTGCATCCATCGTCAGAGCAGATTTAATAATCGAAGGGAAATGGTAAATTCAGCACTCGTTGCACTTAACAAATACATGTTTAATAAGTTCTCCAGGGCTTCCTACAAAAGTGTCAAGGATATCAGAGTGGCAGTGAGGGACAGGGAAAAGCAAACATTGTAAATGAAAATCACTCCAACCGAATGCAGCGGGAGGGCAAAAAGGGAACAGAATGAGCGACATTTGCAGTTGCAACATTTATGGAAACTGTTAATTGACTGACAGATGAACTGTCCAAAAGGGGGCTACCAATCCCAGTCGGAAACCCATACGCACACATCCCTTTAGCATCCCATATCCCATACGATTCCATGATATTGGAGCACCCGTCAACGGCCTCAACAATTAGCGGGAGAGCAATGCGGAAAAACTGCAGAGGAAAAACTGTTTTGTGTGGGTTTTTTTTCTCTCAGTTTTGTGCCAGACGTTGATTTAAATGAAACAAGTATCTGTGAGTGGGTGTGTACACACATACGAGTGCCTATGTGTGGTTCCTGAATATATTTCAACATTTCATGAACTTGTCCTGTCTGCCGGAGACCTGGCACATGGATGTAAACGAGAATGGACATCATGGGAGACCGAGACCCCAGAGCTGTCACGTTAGTTGAACTTTTTGTTCGACTCGTGTCAAAGTTTTGGGGCACACACACAGACACACGGGGAGCATCTATCCGGATGGATAGTAGTGGGCATTGCTGCAGGGCACAGGATGGCTGTGGGATGGTCGTGTGGTTTGTGAGGTTTTTTCAGGATTGGTTATCCACTCTCCACTCTGGTACAGTGTAATCCTAAGTCGCTTTACAGCTGCTCAGTTGATGCCTGAATGGGTTTCGAGTCCTTCAATATTTGCTTATCGAGCCACGCTTGAAATGGCAGACCAACTACAGTGGTTGAAAAAAGTACACACACACTGGGCCTGTGCAATCCCACTCTCTCTCTCTCTCTCTCTCTCTCTGTCTCTCTGTATTGCTATTCTTTCAAGTGTAATTGCTTTCCATGACAACCAAATATTTGAAAAGCAATTTGCAATTTTATCGCAACAAAAGATGGTCTCAAAACAGAAGCAAATGGAATATTGGGGCACAAAATTGAGATGGAGCTACACCGATGGAGCACTGAGATAGGTAGAGTCAAAAGACATTCAGCCATTTCGCCTGTGATGTACTTTTAATTGTTTGAGATTGATTTTTCATGCGTAACATTTTTCTATTGGCAGCAGCAACATTTATTAAAATGAATTATATTTCCTTGTGAATCAATCGTTTGCTCTTCAAAGTTGAAATAGATTTGCCATCACACCCGTGAGCAAAGTTCTGGGAAACTCATTAAATCAGCAGCTGTTCCAAGTCATTTCCAATCATCTATATATCATCCACTTATTGACCTCCCAGCCATGGCTGTACTGCTATCCAAATTCAATTAGATTCTGTTTGGATTGGTCATGCTGAAAGGCACTTATGTCCTGTCCGCTGTCCTCTGTCGTCAGCTCTGCTCATCTTTGACACATTTCCATAATGTGGCCATTCTGTCGGGGGCTCATTATGCAGGCGCATTGATATTTCACACACACACACACACTCCACATGTATATGAGAGGGACAAATATAATTATACTTAAATGTGCAACAAATTTATGACTGAAGTGTCCAAATAAATACCGTAAATACTCGCTAATTGCCTTTCAATCTGGCGCACTCTGACAGAATAATTATGACGGAAATTGTTTTCTTTGCAGCGAGAGACTATCATTTGATGGCACACCGACCATAACCTAATCTTATTTTGTATGCAAAACTTCCACTCACCATTGTGTCCCATGTTCGTGATGATGACCCAAAAATCAATGGTTTTTTCTGGTCCAAGCTCCTCGTAGTCCCACTTCTTCTTGACGCGCACCGCCCCATTGGTTTCCACCGTCACCCAGGGATTATCATCGCGTATCTTGAAGGTCTCCTTGTCGGTCTCTTTCTCTAATTGGAACACACTCTTTCCCTCCGTATCGCCATCGGCTTCGGTGAACTCAATCCTCTTGGTGGGTCGAACAGCGCGGGTCACACGCCGCTTCTCGCGGTGATGGGAGTGCAGGTTGACCTCATCGTGTTCCAGGTGCTGCATGATGAAGGACACCGGCTCGGGGGCTAGGAATTCGAGCAGGACCTTTGCTGGCTGTGCGCTCAGCAGGCTGGGATACCGCAGATCATGGGCCACCACTTCGATGAGCAACTCACTGGCGTTGGGCTCTCCCGCGAGCATTATTTCGCCCGTTTGGGGTACAATGATGACCACATTGGAAGGGGACTTCAGGCGATAGGCAATCTTGTCGCCATCGGCATCGGTGGCCTCCACTTTGCCCAGAATGGCGAATCTCTGGTAGCTGACGCTGTTGTTGCTCTCCATGTTGGCGGTCTTCTGGCCGGCGATGGCGAACTTGTAGTCCTGGGACTTGAACACGGGCCTGTTGTCGTTCTCGTCCAGCACGGTGATTTGTATCCTGGACACAGTCTTGTCCAGGCCATCCACATCGGAGGCTTCCACGGAGAGGTCGTAGTGTGCGCGCAGCTCTCTGTCGAGAGGGCGATTTGTGACCAACCAAACGCCGGAGTCATCGTTGCCATCAATCACCAGGGACTTTGCATTCAGCTGGACGTTCTGATTGGCCTTGCGCTCCTGCAGGGCAAAGGCATCGTCCACATTGCCATCGATGATGGTGTAGCGCACCTTCTTGGGCTTGGCCAGCTCCTCCTCCAACAGAGATCCAGAGAAGGCCTGCATCAGGGGCACACCACGCACTCGTGTTCCTGCGGGATGATTCTCCCGAACCTCTCCACTGGCATCCAGCAGCGAGCCCGAGAACCGCAGCATATCGTTGCGGTGCATCACGAACAGCTGCAGATTGTGGGTGTTGGTGGCATTGGGGGTCTGCTCCACCACCACCAGCTGAACGGGACGATTGACCAGCGGTGAGATGTCCGCCGTGGTCATGACCACTCCATCATCAAGCACCGTGAAGTACTTGGAGTAGTCGCTGTCCAGCATGTGATAGGCGGCGGCGACATTTCCTGCTCCAGCACCCTTGGCCACACCATGCGATGTGCCATTCACTTTGACTGGATGTGTCCTAAATTTCTTGATGCTAAAACCAGGATAGGTGTCGTGGGGCAGGACCAGAGACATCTCGCTGTGATGGGAGGAGCTCTTGTCCACATCGCCGGGACTTCCAGCCAGCATCCTGGCGGCATTCTCCGCCGAAAGACCCGCAAAGCTGGTCTCCTCCTCGCTGACAGCTTGGGTAACGGCCAGAAGATGGACTATGACCACAATGATTGAGCAGGAGGATAGATTGAATATGTTGCAAGCAGTACGTTGCCGGAGCGGCCCCCCGTCGCGGGATCGGGCCAAGTGGCAACGTCGTGCCGCCATTATGGTGGGGCACGCGTTGACTTTGCTTTTCGCCAAGTTAATTGCTGACTCTCGTCGTTTCCTCTATATCTTTTTCCGCTCTCTCTCTCTCTCTCCCTCTATAACTATTACTTGTGGATTTTACACTTTACTTTTGAATTATTCATGGATTTTATTTCCTTTGTTCCTCGTTCAAGGGTTCAATACATTTTCCTTGCTGGACGTTTCTGCAAATAGAAGGTGGAAAAAAGGTTAAATTGATTTCTGCTTCATCAGTGGAGGACAGGGAAATATTTTATGGGCAGTGTGCAAGGTTTATGGGTCAATGAAAGTGAATTATTCACTGGTTTTGGAGAGCAAATAACATTTACACAGCCTGTGAAGGCTAATGAAGTACTCAGGGCATTTAGGGGCTACCAGTTTATGCGCGACCAGAGCTCGTAAAAAAGTAAAAACTACAAAACTTTCCATGGGGATTAATCTTTACAGCGATTAAAAGGCAATATGAAGTAATATTTAATAGGAATTTTCTTCTTCAAAACGCTAATTGAATTCGTAACCTTTTCGTGATCCATCATCCCACATAAACCCCAAAACATCTCCATCTGATAATTACGGGGTCTAGGGATTGTTCAGCCATTGAATTTTGGCATTAATTGGATCCCTTTGTAGTTGCCCAACCCAGCGTTAGCTGCCAAATCTCACCGAAATGTGAAAATTAAAAGGAAGCTACTCATTCCATTCCCATAACCACACAGAATTTCCTACAATTTATTTGCTGCTAATTAAAGTAGAAGCCCCCCAATAGCAGGAGAACATTTTCAGGAGTAAGCCACAAAAGACGACGAACAGAACAACGTTTTTGGAGAGCTTCAGGCAAGGGGATGGCATGGGATGGGATGTGGCAACTGCAAGCCTGAGAAAATTGTCAACTTTTCACTTTTTAATTGAGGCAGGCAGCAGCAGCAGGCACAAAGCGTCGTCACAGAAGAGAATGTTGCACAAAGTGAAAACTTTTTAATGATATTAGCAAAAATATTAAATATTCAAGTTATTTGGCACAGAGTAGCCCGAATGTGAGCGACGGGTGGGAGTGCCTCAGCAGTCAAGGACTTTTTTGCCCTTGGGGAGAGATGTGGGATTTTCGGATGCTATTTGATGTCGCCCCGACATGCTCTACATACATAACGCTCCAGCAATCACATTGTCCTAGGCCGAGAACTCTGTCTGGCTACCAGGTTTCGCCCTAGGTTTTGTGTTTCCGAATTTTCGGTTTTCGGTTTTACGTAGGTCTTTCCACCCCCAGAAGTCCCAGCCGAATGTGTGCCACACATGGTCGCCCTTGAAAAAAGTATTTCATTGTGAAAATTATTTTAATTACCCGATGTGCAACACGCCATGTCTGGTAT
This sequence comes from Drosophila guanche, assembly GCF_900245975.1. Taxonomy (NCBI): domain Eukaryota; kingdom Metazoa; phylum Arthropoda; class Insecta; order Diptera; family Drosophilidae; genus Drosophila; species Drosophila guanche. The sequence continues at coordinate 8,511,153 of NW_022995746.1, read as the reverse complement.
GTCTGTCCCTCATCTATAATCCCAAAACCGGCACGGCACGCACCCTCCCATTTGGGTGTAAGCACCGGCAAGGTAATGAAAGGTTCTGGTTAGTTGAGAGGGAGCGGGAGGGAGAGAGGACAAAAAAGGTTTCCAACAGCTGCGCAGGCGCCGCTGACTTTCCATTGACCGTTGCACAATAACCGAATGTGTTGACAATTATTTTATTTGCTTTTTAGGCGAGAAGGAGGATTTCTGGTCCAACAATTGTTTGACTAGCAGAATGACAGGGAGATTGCTAATGATCTTATAACTAGCCTATGCCGATTATTGGGTTCTTTGGGTGTGACCGGAATGTAGATGTACATTGACAAATGGCAGGGCCCATGAGCTATGGCTAACGATGTGTGGATAGAGGACACAGGGCCGGGTAATGGGCCGCTACTGAGTTGCCGATTTCATGTTTATATTTTTGCAAAGAAATCCAGAAGAAGACATCTAAGAAGATAAATATTTGGAACATGAATTTAATCAACTCCAAATGCTACTTAACTCATTTTAACGATCTCGTGTCATTTATAACCTCTTAAAGTCCCCACAGAACACCTCAACCTAAGTCTCCCATTACCATGTTCATCGAAAATTGAGCATCGTTTGCTCCAAAACTCGATTCCCAAATACATTTAATTCTCACCTCTCTGGGGTTATCTTCACTGCGGCATCTTAATTGCAATTAGCTATGAAAATGTCTCCGCACCGCACATAAAACGGTCCACAGACACGCAAACTTATGGCTACTCTACAGGCTAAATGTATCTGTGTATCTCTGGGATCTGCTAATCAGTTGACGGAGTTGACTACCAAACAAATTATCGAAATGTTCGCGATTTGCATAACTCGCTTCTGGGCCGCTAATAAACCCACATTTTCGGGGGTAACAAGCTCACGGAGATCTTTAAGCCTTATAAATCATTTACAATTTGTTTGGCAGAGTTTTCTTTGAAGCTGAAACAAAATCATTTCATTGTTTCGCCTAATTTCAATCGAGCTGCTTCTGCAGCGGCTTTTGTAGCGTGTAAAAAATTCATTTGAAAATCTCCCCAATCTCCCGCCGATTAATCAAAACAAAGTTGGAACGGAAAAAGAAGACTTGTTTTATTTTTTTCATAGTGTCACTTAATTAAAGGCGAAGATAAAATGCGATACAATATGTTGTATAGAGGAGCTTTTTTGTCGGATATGCATAGCTCTACATTTCGGCATAAATGAATATTTGATGTTGGAATTTCTGTTTCGCCTGATTTATATTTATATATGCAATGCATTCAAATGATTGATGCGTCATGGCAGGCCCCAAAAAGAATAGTTGGATGGAAATATGGAAATGATGAAGATGAATTAGCTATTAAATTGATTAAATCCATGTCGAATTTCGGGCGAAAATAAGCAAGAAAATGTTGGTAAACTATTGAAGAGGTCTCCAACTGCGACACGCCCCCACAGGGCATCACCTTGGGGCACAGCTCTACTCATATTAAAGTCATTTAAAAACGATTAAAAGTCAACGCCAAGCGACCACCTGCTGTGTCGTAAACCCAAGAAGAACTCGTCTGAAAATATATTTTTGGTTCAATTCAAGCCAAGGCGTAGCCCGTTCCTACAGTTTATTCGAATTTTAACTGCTGCCAACAGTTTTTTTAACAAGTTTCAGTAGCTCGCCTCATAAAGATCAACACGAAATGCATAAATTACGACACTTTTATTTGTTGACTTGACTCTCAACCCAAATACAAAAAAAACCTGCCTAATGAACCTTTAATTGTCTTTTGTGGATGATATGTTTGCTTTCTTCCTTTCGGGTACGCTTTTTTTGGTGGATATTGATATTCCGCTCTATTGATTTCCACTTTGGATATTGCCCCATGGCATGCAATTAAAACTCATATTTCCATATTTTATTGACAGGCGCTTTTCACCCGCACAAACAAAAGTTTGCCATCACATTCAAACTGACGATTTCTTTGACGCGCTTTCCAATTCCTTTTTATGACCCAAAGTCAAATCAATTTATGACCATTTTTGAATATTTTCGTTAAGCTTTATTTATTGAATGGCACACAATAAGGAAATAATACTTTTTATGAGATTTTATTATGTATGAATTTGGGGCGGCGCTATCAAATGTATTTAAGGGTCACTTAATGGGCAGGAAAATGAAAGTTGTGGGTGATAATATTCTTAAAGGTTTTAAGGTACTCTTCAATAGCTTTGAAGAAGGAGAGTCTTGATATGTTTTTACCTAAGAAATGTTTGTGAACTTCAAACATAAAGATCTCTCATTTAAAGTTAACCCATTCCCCACATTCTTCTTTTATGTTCCATTTGAAACCCTTTACCCTCATGTTAACCCACAACAAATATTAATTTACAACTCATTTAATACCAAAAGTATAACCCCCTACTTCCAGCAGGGTCAAAAAACTGTTTCACATCCTTTGCCATAAAATTCAACCAAAAAAATTATTAAATTCCAGAATTTTTTACCAAGAACTGCGGGCACAACCCCTAGAATATTATGCAAATGAAAGGAAACTATTTAAATGTTTAGCCCTACCACCCATTGCCATAAACGAAGGGTTTGTAAATCCCTACATGGTACGCATATGCAAAGCCCACTTCATCAAAGGCGATGAAGCATTCTGTTAGAGGAGATTTCTCTGTTGTGTGCCACCAGCCAGCGCGTGGCACTTCAGCAACAATAGAACGAACAGCTACTAGCTCTCACTCTCAGGTAGAACATTTTTGAAAATGAATAGAATGACAGACAGTCAGGGGAGAGGAGCAACGACTGGGGGTTGAAACACGCTTCATTTTTGGTTTTTATAAAGGAATAGGGAGAGAGACTGGCAAAGGGAAAGGGAATGAGAGTGGGATGTGGGTCCGCTTAATGTAGCCGGGAATATGGCAACAGAACGGATGACAGACAGAGACCAGGACACAAACGAAGTGCTTCATCAAATATGAAATAGGCGAGAGAGCCCAGATCTACATCCAGTGCCCATGAGACTGAGAGGGGAACCCCAACACCAACACCAACACCAACCTCAATGCCAATCCCAATCCCAATCCCAACCAAAAATGTCATTTACTGGTGCATGCCCCTCGGTGACAATGAAAAATTGAGCAGACAATGATTAATTGAGCTGTTGTTTATGCTATTTAAATTGAAGTCAAAAAGATTCCCTCTCCAAGCTTATAATTTCCCAATGAAATTCCCGTGAAATCATAAATCGGTCTGGGGGCCCACAAAACTCATGAAATTCCCCAGGTCCTTGGAGTATTTATGGCCTGTCAACACTCTCGCAAAAAGGATGCTGGGCAGAAAATGACTTGAACATGCAAATATTGCATTGGTTTCTCTTCTCCCGAGGCTTTTGTCTGAGTCTCCGGTCATAAATAAAGTCATTACGCACCTTTTCGCCCCCTTTCCTTATTTATTTTTTCTGTGCTCAATTTTTTGTGCCATGCGCCAAAGGATTGGATTGGAAATTGGCCCAGACAATGCATATCGGGCGTTCGTGGCAAATATTTGCATATCGGCGGCAAACAACAGAAGGCGAGACGGTCGTAGTCCGTACCAAAAGAAACCCGTCCAAAAGAAACCCGCTCGAGCAGCGTAAACACAGTAGCCAGGTCCAACAGGAGGAGGAGGCGTGGCCTGTGCACACACACTCGAGGTACGATACCCGATACTATCCTCTGTCTGTCTGTCTGGATGGCCGTATGGCTGGCTGGGCTCTCAACAAATTATGTGTTAACACATGGGCATGAGTCTTTGGTGACACGCCCTCTCTAGACGCTGAGTGGGCAAAAACACAAACTACCTGTAGTACTAACTGGAATTCAGCGATAATGATAACTCAGGTAGCTGATCACACACTCGAGAAGGTGCACAAGACCAACAGGATGATACATTGCTGGCTTGCATGGATCAGAATGGAATGGTTAAGATGTTGTTGTAAGTAATAGTTTAAGTGCTTAAACACTGGCAGAAATTTGTGGAGTCTGAAATATGGATTCTAAAAGAACTGTAGAAACGTAGATAAATAATAATCCAATAATAATCTTAATACCTCAATTCAGAATCTTTAGTTGCACACAATAATTCTCTTTTTGTAATACCTCTACTTTCCCTCTTTCCCCCGTTCAACCCGAACAATTGGCCATTATAATGACATTAACTGTGTTCCCCCAAAGGCGTAGGAATATTTCGCTTCAGTAATAACAATTTTAGTTGATCAAAAGTGCTCTGGGTCACTGCATGCCGAAGCTTTTAAGCAATTAAATGTGGGACCTGCAGACAGCAAACTCTTCACTTTGCGAACCCTTCCTTCCTTTCTTCCCTTGGTTGTCTTGTGCCAGCGACGACTCCTCTTACTCCTAATTACTTTTTTCCCCTGCGTTGCCTTCTTTGTGAATGCGAACGCCTGGGAGGTGTTGAATAGAGGTAACACCTTAATTAAATTTGCAGACTTTTGTCTGGCTGTTGAGCTCTGAGGAATATTTTGCGTGTGCACAAAGCAGAATTCTTCGATGTGCCATTAATGGAACGGAAACTGTGGCTTGGAGAGAGGCAACACAGCGCTCTGGGGCGGCCAATTGCTGATTACTTTTATTTGGAAAAGGCGATTAAGTAATTTTGTGTGTGTTTGGGATTAACATTGCGTTCCGCATGCAATCTTCCTCTCTAGTACTTTAAAAGCTGACTGCTTGGATACCCTGGAGGTAGTTGAGATCGAAACGGTTGGAATTTGAGGGGTTGGACGCGGGGTTCCCAAGAGGGATATGGATTTTACGAAAACCAACAAGTTCTCACAAACACAGAGGCGGGAACTCATTCGTATTTTCTACACTTCCAAGGACAGCTCCTAATCCTATTTCAAAGCATAAGATAGTTGAAATTAAATGTTTCCTCTTCCCTTTGTAGACAAAAAGTACTTCTAGCAATCCCATTATACCCTTCCATCACTTTAGTCTGATGGCATTAAGGTGCACCACCTAAAAGTCCAGCGAAGCTTTGGACAGCTAACGAGAAATGGTGAACAATGGCACAGAACCGGGCATGAAATGTGCCAAAAACTTATGAGAAGACCAGCAACTGAAACAAGTCCGAAGCGAGAGAGAACTGTTGGCAGTGTGCCCGGGCAGGAACAAGCAATGCAGAAACAACTCTCTCATGTAAGAGACGGTCTGTCGGCAATTGTCTGACTTAGGGGGAAGCCCCAATCCAACTCGACTCGACTCACCTCAACCCAACCCTCCCCGAGTCCACACCACACCCAGAACTCCCATTACCTTCCGTTGCACTTCCGGCGTCATCGTTGGCACAAAAAGTGCAATGTACTAAAATTGAATTAAACAAAAAAAAAGCAAAAACAAAAAAAAAGAAGGAGAATAGAATACAAAACAAACAAAGTAGAACGCAGAAATAGCAATCGATGGAAGCGATGGAAGAGAGTCGCTGAGAGAGAGGTTGTTGGGGGGAGAAAGGTATGCCCCTCGGTACAGTGACCGTCATAAGCAAAAAGGCCATTCAACTTGCATGCACGGCGAGGGGTTGCATTCGAGTGTGTGTGTGTGTGTGTGTGTGTGGAATGTGGCATCAAGGTTAAATATTTGCATTTTTTGCTGCATTCTGCATTCTTTTACGCGGTTTGCACTCGAGTATTGCACTGTCGCTTATTTTGCAGCGTCCAATGAGTGTGTGCCACATTTTAATTGGGCGACATTTTAATTCCCAAAAGCCTCGAACACTAATTAAATTGAGCCAGAATCCGCAGCATAAATGCACGATTGGGGGCGGGAATTAATTGGAAAGCATTTCCAATCCGGTAAAAACAATAAAACGCGGTGTAAACGTAAAAATATCCCAAGTGGGGAATAAATGCATCGATTGGAACACCTAAATAAATAACAGATGCGAAACGCACGAGGGAAAATGTTGGTATTTCCATGCACACGTCAATAGGGTGCGTTTCCAAATTGGGTGAAAATGGGAGAGACGAACGTGGCAAAGTAGGAATTTCTGAATGTCCACTAATAAATACAATAGAATATCAATGGGAAAACTGTTTGCTGAAATAATATTGTTCTAATCAGAGCAAGGAATAATATTAAACGTGCGCACAAACGAAATTTGAGAAGAATCTTTTGGTTATAAAATAAATTTGAGCTAATCCGTGTGAAAAATAATATAAAAAGCAAATAGAGATTTAAATTAGCTCAACGAGGAACCTAAATGGATGAAATATACCCCTTAGGGGTAGAATTTAAAAGTCTTTTGAAAATTAGTTTAAGAAAAGATATTTTTTTTTATGCGAAATATATTTATTTAAGAAGGAAAGAAAACAAATATTATTTACTTTGCTCCATTTGCTCCCATTAATCCGCATATAGGTTTGTTCATATTTTCCCTTTGCTATTACTAACATTTTACTGCTGGCCTAAACAAGTCATTGATTGCCGTTGTCTGGCATTCTCCACTCTTTCTCTCTGTCTCCCTGCACTGTCTCACTCCCTTTTTTGTCTCTCACCCTTTGCTTTCTTTTTGTTCTTTCACGTATTTATGCGCAGTCACGTTGTTGCTGTCGCATATCTTCTGCTTCTTCGCTCTCTTTCTTTTGTTGTTTCTGAATGAATTTTACATTTTTATAGCGCCTGGCCGCAGCAGCACCAGCAGCAGCATCATCAGCAGCAGTCCCGTGCCCCTGTTCTTCCTGTGTGGCTCACCCCTACACCAGACCCCCTACTCCACCAACCATACATGACGTGTGGTGTGTGTATACCCCGTACATCTGCAGTTTTTTTTGTTGTGTTCCTACAGATTTGTCACAAGTATTGCCGCACTCCACTCCACACTTTGCTTCCTTTTTTTTTGCCATTTGTCGTCACCACCCTCAAATGCCCAACCCTGGGTAGCGGTTGAGGTCCTGAATCCTGATTCTGGTCCTGGGTCCAGCCCTACAGCTTCCTGCTTTTGTGCAATAAAAAGGATACGATGCGCGAGAGCACACACACATAAATATCCACGGAACACACACACAGACAATTGAGAGAAGTCTACGACGTAGACGAATCCGAAGCCGGAATCGTCGTCAAAGCAGGAGGAAGCGTGTGGAAGCGTAGCCTGGGTGATGGTTGAGGGGTGCAGGAGATTCATTCAGGGACCACAGCTACAGCTTCAGCCACAGCCACCGGCAAAGAGGGCAATCACCCGACACTGGAGATCAGAATGTTCCTATATATGATTTTTGCTCGGGGTTGCAATTCCTATTGATTTTTCTATTGTTTTTGCCGCTACTGCCAGTTACGAGCACAGTGCGGCAAAATTGCACCATTTCTCGTAAATCTTTTTCTTTTGCTCCCTCACTTTTGATGCAGATTGAAATTTGTACCCCCAGCAGCTGACTTCATCTCCAATTTGTTGCAAGTGCCACTTGGCAAAACAAAAAAACTAACTCGAACGAACGCACATCAACCATTTGACACAATATGCAGATTAGCAGCTAATGCCGCCTGCTACTGCTGCTGCTACTTCCAGATACTTGTACTTCTCTCTCTCCTTCTCTCTCGCTCCATGTGATGCTGGTGCCACACTCCGTGGCTGCAGCTCTCTGCTCCACTTAAGACTGATTGATTGTCAAGTGGGTTCGGGCTCTGACCCTTTTTGCAGTGGCTTCCGCACAACTCCAAACAAATGCAATTATTCAGCATATGAATTGATGTAAGCTTGTTAGAGTTATAAGCTTAGCTCCCAGTGGGATTGGAGGCTCCAGATACTTTGCCACACACACAGCAGATACTTTGTACGAGTCATGAAAGAGCAATTCCCAGAAGCTGTAGAATGAGTTTGGGTTTATCTATGGGTACCCTGGGTAACAAACCGCTTAGATGGTTTGTTTGAATGGCTTGTCGTATTAACTATGAATTATTATTATTATTATTATTATATGCGAAGAAGTGGGATAAACACACAATATTATACCCAGACTATGAATGTAGAGGATAAGAAATCTTTCCTTGAAATGTTATAGAAATTATATTCTAAAAATCTCAGCTTAAGACTCTGAAGGATACTGAGTCATACAAACATCAGATATTCTCCCAAACATTCTGTTTGAAATACGTTTAAATAAATAGCTGTCGAACCTTATTTGTAGAAATGCATTAAAAATTGTCATTTATTACAGCTAACAGTGCGGAGCAGATGTATTAGCAAATTATCATGCACAATGAACTATTGAATCAACTATAAATTAACTGCATTGTTATAATGGATATGGCAGTTCTACCATTACAAAAAACCCATCTCATATGTATATTCAACTTTTTCTTGCACATATCAACTTTTAATTTCTGTAAAATATTGTAAAATCACTCGTACTCGTACTGCGATGGGTCTCTGCATTTAATTGCTGTTGCCAGCTAATAAATTTTAATTGTCCTCAATTAGCAACGGAATGCAGTGGAAAATATGAACACAAAAAAAGAGTGCAAAGAGGGAAATCATTTTAGATTGGGGTTGCAGCTCTTTTGTACGAGGCCTTCGGTTGCATTTTAAGCATTTTAAGTATGAGTGTTCTGCCCCTGCCACTGCTGCTCGGTCGGAAGTTGTTTGCATATTTATGTGGACACAAAATTCCATTAGAACTGACAAATTCTGCATTGCCACAGAAGACAGACCGAGCCTCAATTAAAGATGTTGCACATTTGGAGAAGGCAAAACGAAAGGCAAAATAACATGCAACGTTCGGCAGCATGTGGACTTCCCAGGCTGACCCTTCCACATCCATTTCCAGCAACACCAACCATCATCATCAGTCCCACACATGCTGTTCACATGTGGCCGAGACGAGACGAATGCATTAAGCAGAAATTTCATTCATAAAGATTTCATTTCATTTTCGCCCTGCACTCAGACCACAAGCCGTTGGCATGGCACCCGGTCAAAAGAATGCAACGAAACGGCCAAAAAGGAGAACGATTTATGACCCAGGGGCGTACGTAGGTAGCTCCTTGAGAGGGTCATATAAGTGAAGCGCCGGAATCAAAAGGCATATTGAAATATAAAAAAAAAGGGTTTATATTTGGGATTTCACACTGGGAAATATTGGAGTAGAGTGGAATAACCTTTTATTTATTGTAATTATCCGAAAATATGGTGAGTTTCGAAATATTCTTTAAACAGTAAATTGTATTTATTCTACAGTCAACAACCTGGGCTTTCTGGAAGACCCTTCTCCACTTTGACCACTGCGTTTCCCAAAAACTCAGATCCACTCGAATGGGAGCCCGAACGAAAATTGGTGAAACTTCAACCAAGTATATAATAAATGAGAAATTGTTTAAATATTTGCCACACACGAATGCGGGGCATGCAAATTCATTGAGCGCTTCAAATTCTCCATTTCGAAATTCGTTTTGCAGCAAAAAGAACTCCGCTCCGAATGCACAGAATGGAAATCAAGGAATTATAATTGTATATCGAATGCAGGGGACGTGCGTTGAGAGAAGCCTCGGATGGGTTAGGGTTCAAATAAATTGCTTTTGACTTTTGCATCAAAGTCCAAAGTCCTTGAGGTCCAACTTTATTTTGATGGAGGCTTGGCTTGTCGCTTGAGTGGAAAATTGCCACAGAATTCTTGAGATGCTCAGATACACCGAGGAAATAGAGGTGGAAACTAATCAATTTTTTGCTTTAGCCGTTAAAGTGCCGAAAAAAATTAATTGAAAATGCTCTCAAAGAAAAGGGAAGTTGGTAATCTCGCAACTATCTTTGCCCCGCTCTTATTTTGCATAACCAGAGGAAAGGTTTTTGTTGCCTTTCTTTCAATTTAACCGCAAAGCAATCTCAATCAATCTCAATAGTTATTGACCAGACCTCCTCCCTCCTCGTACCTCTCACCTGGACACTTTGAGTCCAATATTTCACGTGTTTTTTCGCTTCTCGAGCCGCCGTCGCCATCGATCAATGAATTTTTTTCATGAGACTCTGTAGCGTCTTGGTCGGCGGCGGGCTTCGACCGCAATAAGTCAAATACGAGGCCAGCGAGCTTCATTATGGCTCGAACCCAACCGCAGAGGGGAACCGAGGCCAACAACCATAGCAGCCGTCTCGGTCTCAATAGGCTAGAGGGAAGACAATGCAGCTGAGATAAGTCAATTATATTGACTTCTTGGCCAAGAACTCTTTGAGGCTGTCTGAAGCTTTTAAGGTGGCAAGCAGCTCAGCCGATGCTGCTGCTGCTGCTGCTGCTGCTGCTGCTGCTCCTCACATAATTCCCACAGTTGAAAGTCAGCGTCACCGTCTGCTTCTTCCGATTCCTCTGGCTGTTTTTTTGTAGCCTTTGGCTCGAACCAAGGCGATAACATCAACGCTGTCAATGGCAAAATGGTAGGACAGTGGTAAGGAAAGTTGAGAAAATCGGTAAAGGATGCTATTGAATGTTTGGAGTGCTGGTAGGTTGAGTGATCGTTCCCAGAGTCACTATAATTTATGCACTTTCCATTCAGATACATTTCATAAAGATATCTGTTTCATTTTCTACCTTCATACACTTCTATATATTAATTTACTTGTCGAATTTTATATCTTCCCAATTGCCATAATTTTCTACCCACTGTCCATCCACTTTGTTCAACGCGCTGGCTGTGCCACACTTTGCTCAAACAAAAACTCTTTCGGCCCGCCTGTGTTTTATTATTTTTCTGGCTGGCACGTAGATTTATACTCATATTTATATATTTTTTTCTTCTTTAATTTTTTGGTTTTTTCGCCGTCTCGTATAGCATCTTCGAACCGCTTTGAGCTTTGGTCTTGATTGCCTGTCGGGGTCGAGTTTTTTTGTTCGGAGCCACGAGAAGTGTAGACGCAATTTACTGATTACATTATTGCTCGCAAATTGCTAGATTATAGTTTGGTTGTTGGCTGCAAATTATTGCTGTTATTATTGACTGACAAATTATAGTGATTAGTTTTTCATATTTTTCAATAAAATGGAAAATTTGTTCCTGTTGTTGTAGCAATTTTGCCGCTTAATATGTGAGAAAGTTTGAGGAGGAACAGCAGGGTCTCCAAATATGTTTTAAGTGGTGTGTAGACTGTTATTATTTGGGCTTACAAAATGGAATGTGGTTTTCAAATAAATGGCAGATATTAAAGTGGGAATTATACAAATTTTGTGTGCAAAAATAAGAACATCAATTAATCAGTAACAATTATTGTAGTGCAGTGTAGATGCACTGTCATTCATATCATGGACTTCTAAAGCGCAAAGTGTCTGCCCCACTCTACAAAAATAGTTCGCATTTTGCACATCCCTTGAATAAACTATCGCAAAGCTGTATTTTCCTTTCGCTTTGTCAAATTCTAGTTGGATTCCCGTTATTTCGCCTTCATTGCTTTTCCTCCCCTCACAATCCGACCGTTCCGTACAAAGCAAACATGAAAGCAAAGAGTAGGAAACCGGCAAGAAAGGCGCAGCAAAAGCAAAATGAAAGAATAAAGGAACGAACAAGTGCAGTCAACAGAGAGGCACACAGAGAGACTCTCAGCAAGAGAGACAGAGAGCAGGAACCTGTTTTGGAGAGTAAGCTCAAAATTCTGCAAAGCTGACAGAACTCTCTCTCTCCCTCCCTCTGGCTTTCTCTCTTTCTCTGTGCAGAAAAAGTAACCACCCCCCGGGTAGCCACTCTCTGCAGAGTCCTGCCAATTCTGTTCAAAGGAAACTATGTGGAGTACTACGGATTCGTATTTTTGCTGATAAGCGGCAGCTGACGTCGCGGGCGGAAGGGGTTGGGTGGGAAGGCCAGGGCATAATTGTAGCTCCAGACGGAGAGTGGAATGAGAGGGACCGGGAAATCGATCGATTTTTCATGCTCCCCAAAACCAGAGAGGAAGAGCTCCACCGAAAAGAAATTGCTGCATACGCACAGGAGCACTAGCGGCTTCTCGGGGCTGGGGCTCTGCTTTTGGACGACGCTCTTTCACTGTGTGAGAGCTTCCTCGATATGTGTGCGAGAGTTTCCTCCATGTGTGGTGTGTATGTATATGTCTAAGGTGTGTTAACCTCAAATGCGCCACACACACACACACACACACACACACACACAAGAAGAGAGAGAAAGGCACGGAGAAATACAAAATCAAAATGAAATTTGTTAAAGAAATTAAACCACAAATGCTATGAAGAAAACCTGAATAAAACAGGAATTAATCATTGTTGAAACTTCACAATTGTACACCTTGCATTCAGTTAACATTTTGCCAAAGTACCCGCAACTTTCTTTCACTATAAACATTTACATTGTAGCTTTTTAGGAATTCAAAACTATCAGTTTAAATTACTATTTTTAAAGTTGTTAGTCTAACAGTATCCATTATTTCAGCTTACATTTTGTTTTGGAATTTCCGTGAACTTCCTGTTTTTGTTGTAAAACTTCAGCTACTAATCCCAATTATTGATTTTCATCCAGAGCTTTTGGTGTTTTTTCCCTAACTTTCTCTAACTTCAATAATCCTTACGGCTTTTAAATGTTGAATCCGGTTTTTGGATCCGTTTTTAGTTACCAAAAACACTTTTACACGTTTGCACAAACACACGCACATGGGTATATAAATTTCACACGTATATATCGCCTTTTGTTGTATATGTATAATATTTTTGAGAGGATTTTCCTCGTATTTCCACTTGATGTATTAATTTCCTTGGCATTCAATAGAATTTTGTTGACTCTTTCTCTATGGACTTTTTGTTTAGAATTTATTTAAAACAATTTTTTAAGCTGTGCCCATTTCAAACACGCACAGACATGCACACACTTTCGCACAGGGGCACGGGGCACGGGACACGCGACGCGAAACCCAACACAGACATACGATTTTTCACTCTGCGCCTATGTATTGTACAACCGGATGGATGTGTGTGGGGTGTGGGGAGATGGGCGGGTGGGGTGTGTCTGTGTATATCCTTTGGCGCGGACCAAAGCGTAGAACCGGGGACCGGAGCTCTATAAACAGTTTTCTGCCCTGTGAAAAGCGGAGACGCCGTCGTCGTCCTACCACGAGCAACTCAAACGACACAATGAGCGCGGCGCATATTGGAAAAGTCCTCACAGCCAGAGTGCGGAACGCTATGAGAATTTTCCACCACCAAACAAAAAAAAGGCAGAGGTCTCTAAGCAGACAGGGAGAGACCTCAGCGAGAGAGCGAGCGAGTGCATGCAGTGAGTGGGCGCAGAGAGAGCGAGAAAACTCTCTCTATCTTTCGCTCAATCAGATGTTTTGCATCCCAGCCTGGGCCTACACATCCGGACTCTGGATGATCCCATCTCTCCCCCAAACACACACATACAATCAACCGCAGATGGAACTTCCTGACTTCCTACGTTTCGGTTATAGCTGTAGCCATAGCTCTAAACCCCCGTTCCCTGCCCCTGTTCCCTGTTCCTGTCCACTGAGGTGTTTCTGTTTATATGTATGTGTGTAATATCCTGTAGTTTCATGAGTTTCCGTTACACTCGACGTTTTTTGTCCTTTTTCGTGGTTTGCTAGTGATGCTCCTAAAAGGATGTTTCGAGTTGCGTTTTTCATAACTTTCCTGAGGGGGTTTCAAGGCAAAGTTTGGTTTTAAACACACAGAAAGGTAATTATATGTCAGACAGAAGTAGATACAAATTTGTTAAGCCATGGATTTGCAGAGCAGAAAGATCTCAAAGGTATGCAAATACCACGGCGGATAATTCGTTTAAATATGCAGAAGCGCGGATTGCAATCCAAGCACAATTTTTTGTACTTCAATTATTTTAAATTAATTAAAATAAAATTTTAAAAAAGTGAATAAAGGAGAAAAAGTTCCTATTCGTTCTTCTCCGAAGTATTCAACATAATTAGATCTCATCCCATTCCCAAAAACCCAAATCAAATTAAAGTTTTAATTGCGAAATTACCTAAAAGCTATTCCGTTGCGACACACCCTACTGCAGTGGAAACATAAAAACTAAACAACTAAAAAATGAAATAAATCAGCAGCAGACAGAGGACGGAGAAGTGGAAGTAAAAGCAAATGCAAGGTAAAAACTCATAAATACTCATTTTGCATGAATGAGAAAATAAAATGAAATTTGCATTTGACTGCACACGACTACGATGTGAAAATTATATGCCCGCAATATACAGATATTTAAGGTGGAAGTCGTATCCCATCCATCGCCATTGCCCCCCTGCCGAAAGTTATGCACACAATAAACGCTCCCCAAGAAGTTCGTAAATTTATCATGAGGGCAAGAGCAAAAAAAAAAACTCTGAAAAAAAATACTAGGAAAAAACAACAGCCAAAGGACGCAACAGGAAGTTAGCCAAAAACAAAAAGAAAGGAACAAGAGGAGCAAGTGGAGAGCCAGGAGGCCCCTGGCGAGTGAAGAAAGGAAGCACGCAAAATGCGCGCCATATGATCGAGTAAACACGAGAGGGGCCAGGAATGCTAAGGGTGCTGCAGTTAAAAAGAGAACCTGAGAAATGGGAGCACGTCAAGTGGGAAATGCAAGGACCCTCGCACACACTCACGCACGCATGCACACATAGCGAGTGTAAGAGTAGAAATCCTAGCCAAAAAAGTGCCATGTTCTTGGGGAGAGTCTGCACTAGGCGACCCACGAATACACTCAAACAGACTAGCAAATGCCCCCTCAAAGAGACTCACAAATACACTCAGCCAGACACATGCCAAACACACACACAAACACAAACTCAAGCACAGCTGGGAGCCAAGTTACCGTTGAGAAACCCGTATCGCACGTGCCTCCAATTGGAAGAAGAACAAAACGGTAACGCACCGAACGCGACGACAGCAAACGGAACTCTGAGTGCAACTCTGAGACGACAATTCGCAAGGAGCAGTTCGCGAAACGGCACGGAATGGAATGGAAACGGAACACGCAAAGAGCGAAAGGGAGCGACTTTTTGCAGACGGTTTTGGTGAATGCAGTTTTCTGGTTAGTGGATGATGGACCTGGACCTGCTGGAGCCCCCCTCAAACCATGGGCACAGTAGTGGGTGGAGGCTTGGATAAGGGAAGGCAGAAATGTTGCCCCACGAATTTCTGTAATTACGCAGCAAGTATGTTGCGGAACGGGTGTGGGGGTGGGGGGGGGGGGGGGTTTGTAAGGGGCTGCGGCGAAAAAAGGAAAGG